>NW_010400568.1:311708-350862 GCF_000710305.1 Buceros rhinoceros silvestris | reverse complement strand
TATATATAATTTTAAAATAATTTATTGAGAAGGATGAAATAAAATGAAGCAAACTTTTTTTTTTTTACTTTGCAAAAAAAGGATTATAATAGTAATTTTGACCTTGGCATTGGGAATTTTCTGGGGATTTAATAACTAGCCAGTGGGTAATGGCCCTTGGCTTTACCTCAGGCCATCAGCTCTCCCAGCTGGTTATTAATCTCTAGAAAATGCTCTGTTCGTCAATTATTAATGTCTTAGTTCTGTGTAGGCAAATTCTTGCCTTATTCAACAATTTTTGAAGAAATGTAAGTACAGATTCCAAATTTTGTAAAATGCCACATTAGAATAGTCAGTGGTAATTTATATTTTTACATTGCTAAATAAACTCACGATATTTTATGTTTGAGCTGAACTAACTCACAGTAGCTCTACTGCAGTCAGGCCTAATATGACTATAGATTTTTTTATGTTATAATTGAAATTTCTTACTTAGTGATTGCCTACAAAGGTATAAGAGATTATCAGTTCACGTGTTTCCTTCAGGATTCAGTATTTTTTCTTTTTCATTCCCAGAATATTGTTAATATTCTTATCCTCAGAATGAAAAAAACCCAGCAACAAGACTATCCTATCTATGGCTACATAAGCCTTTTTTTTTTTCTTTAATACAATTATGTTGAATCTCAGTTCTATACAAGCCAAAAAAAAAAAAAAGCCTAGAAGGAAATAGAGGTGAAATTAATGTACCTGTTCTGAATCAGATTTAAGTTTTGCAATAAGGAGAAAAAAAAAATCTTTGAGGAAGACCACATGTTATTGATTGAACTGCTTTACAGTAATATCAAAAGATTCCAGTAGCACAGGAAGAAAGCGGTAAAAAGAGAAAAAAGGTGTGTTTTTCTGTGATATAATGAACTTTCCATCTTGTGTGCCTGCAAAAGAAGTAGATCTATGATTGCAATTGCTTATTTGCTTATTTTGTTACAAAATTGGAGATGATACTGGGGCAAAATAAGGAGTCATACTTTTCATTTTATTTTATAGTGTAATACTTGAGGGGTTTTTAACGTCAGTTCCATGGGTTTCCATTTCATATCTACAGAATATTTACTCTGTACGTTTTATAATTAAGCAATGAGATGAGACAAGCAATACACTTCTGTAAGATTATAATATGCCTCTGGCAGTGTTATATGGGACAAGGTCATATCTAGAATTACTTTAATCACCCAAGTATAATAATTGCTTGGAAGTACGTTCCCTGCAGTGTCTTATTGCTAATAGAATTATAGCTGAGTCACACAATAGAAGCCGAGTAACTAATTTTAATGTAAAAGTCCTTTTTTATCAGCTGCTTTTAACTTTCAAACATTGGTCTTTTAGGCTTACCTATGACTGGTAGAAGCTCTGCATTGCTGGAGAATACATAGAACATAGAACTTAGAGAACTCATTTTTGTTGATAACCACACCCATTAATTTGAAAACAACTTCAAAATTAATTACTGTTCAGTATGGGAATGTTTGCAAAGGCTTAATAAGGAAACAAAGGGCAAAATAGTAAATCTAAGCCACTAGACCTCAAAGCTAGGGAAAATCCATGGGCATCACAAAGACATATCCAAACTTCTGTTTCCTCTATCTACAGACTAAGTCACCCTACTATTGAGATCTAATCAAAGGTGCATTTTCTTGCTTCAGGCTGGCCAATTTTCACCAAGTGTAATTTCGACTCAGCTACTCTAAAGGAAAGACAAAAGGAAAAAGCACTGGAGACATAAAGGCACTGGCATTGTGAAACCTTTGCTGATGTTTCTGAAAAAGATAGCATCATGTACATCTGCTTAACATTAATGGACACAGCTTCTTACAAAACAAGTGAAACAGCTTTTCAGATTTTGATAACACAAGTCTGAAGGCTGTTACTGAGATTTTGAACTACATCTGAAGGTGAAGTGAAAACCTGTGCACAGGTATGAGATAGTGAATCTTTTAGAGCTTAAGACAGTAACTACTCAGAAGAGCTGTAGTGACATTTCTAGTCACAAAGAACCCAGAGTAGGTAAAGCAAAATGATCAAGACAGAGGGTGATAATTAAAATCTGATATTAAAGAATGGAAAAATTAGAAAATCTAATCTGGCCATCCATGAAAAAAAAATCGACACCACAAACAAAACACAAAAGACACTCTTTTTCTATATAGTAGATAGATGCTATAATTAAATCAATATTGTCTGATTAATATAAAACCAGTTATGTGAGACAAATCAGTTATGATTACAGCAGAGGAACCACCAACTGTCTTTCCAGGTGTGCTGTACATCTGCAATAAAACCCATGATGTTTTTATTTTGTCTCAGTCTTAGCCTACTCATCTTCATGAATTTTTCCTTAAACCTGTGTTTCACAAAGGATAACAAGATCATGGGCTATGAGCTGGTCAAAAAATAGCCAAGTAACAAATACTCAGCAGCAATTCCAGCTCCAGCAGTTCTGTGTGGCCCAGAGATACACACAAGAGCAAGTAAATGTGGAGCACCCTTGAAATCGTTGGGAAGAAGAAATAATTTCCTCCAGGGGTTACTTGAACGATAAATAAAGGGGTTTTTTTGCTTTTTAGACAAAAAGCACCTGTTTATAACTTCATTATCTACTACTTCCCTTTGAAGAAGGTCCTATGAGGTGAGAAAAAAGTCAGTATTGTATTTTATTGTCTTGCTCATTTTCCTGTCATAATCTAAATGCTTCAGCTATTCTTGTCAGGTGGAACAATTATTTCTCCTATTATAACTTCAAAGGGAGGGGTTCTTTCTGTATGCCCGTAATGAAGGGAACATATTCACACACTTTGAAATTTTACATATCAAAATCTGTTACATTTTGTATTTTCTCAGGATACAATTAGATTCAAGCCACTGGGCTTTCTGAATACAGAAAACCTGCACTTCTGTAACGTTACATACTTGAGCACATTTCCTGAAGCATTTAGATCATTTGAGGTTTTGTGCCTATATTCACATTCTGTGAGAAAGGAACTGCTATTATCTCAAATTTGCAGGTAGGGATATGGGAGAGTTCAAGATTTGATCAACAGGAAACAATCAAATTTAGGCCTCCTAATTCCCAACAGCTATTCTTTTTCATACTCATTCAGAGTCATTTAACATTGCTTAGAAGTGTGCCAGGGATAGAAGGAAGATGCAAATATGGAAGACAGAAAAGCAATTTTACATTTACCATTAGTAGTTAAAATTCACCTGGACACTTTTTGAAATGAGGTATTTAGGGATAGTTCATGAACTCAGAGAAAAATTGTAAGAATTATCATGATTCTGGAAGATATGTTAAGATTGTAAAGGTGTGAGATTGTTTAATGCCGAGAAAAGAGAAATAACAGCTGTCACAGTAATCGTGTATGAAATAATGATGACATATAAAATTTCTCATATGGTTATATGAGAAAAAAAAATTAAGCCCCCCCCCCAACTTTTTCCATAAAGACATATTATCTAACTGAAGAGCTGACTGCTGCTGACATCAGGAATACAAGG
Source organism: Buceros rhinoceros silvestris (assembly GCF_000710305.1). Lineage (NCBI taxonomy): Eukaryota > Metazoa > Chordata > Aves > Bucerotiformes > Bucerotidae > Buceros > Buceros rhinoceros. The sequence goes on along the minus strand of NW_010400568.1, from coordinate 347,328 downwards.
TTCAGAGATAGAAAATACAGAAAATAATATTTGGTTATGATAAATTATAGTAATAAAAACATGGAAATGAATTACACTTCTGGGTTTAAAACAACCTTTAAGTATAAGCGATCAGTGTCAGATTATCCTACACATGCCATCTGTTAGGTTATTATAATCTCTCGTGAAAGTATGTTGCATAGGGTATTGCCAGAAGAGAAGGAACTTGGGTCTGAGCCAATATTACTATTCCTATACTCCTGTATAGAACTATCTGAAGAAATGAAGTCATCACTTCTTACCATGCACCCTGAAAGAACACATCCACACATTTTTGGGATAGAAGTGATTCCTTGAAAGATATTATGTTCCTAAAATATTAACAGAATGTAGAAGCCGCATTTGAGAAAGTAAATAAAACCATCTATAAGGATGGATCTATAAGGATCACATTAGGAAAGGTCATTATTTGAACAATGCTAACTTCTTTTGAAGAGAAGTTAGCATAAATGGAAGAAATGTGATCTACCACACCTGAAAATAAAAATTCCTGCATTCCAGGTTCTCTTTTCTTACACCTTAGAACAGCACAGAAATACTCTTATTTGTCTTAGCCAAAGATCTAGAAATACCATATCAAACTTTTCACAGAAACTTCCCAGTAATTAAACAAATCAAATTTTTCTGAAGTCTATGTAAGTACACCAGACTTGGGCAGCAAGTATTGTTGCTTTTCATAGGTTTAAAATTATTTAAATAAGCAAATAAAAGTCAGAAAAAGGCAATGGGGAGAAGCCTAAGTTTGAGATACTAGCAAACAATTGGGCTGTTAATACTTCCAATGCAGGGAAAAAACAATGTGTAAATCTTTCTGTACTTCAGCATACATCACCATATGCTTTCTAGCATAACTTCTCATAGGTATGACCAGGTATGATTGCATACCTTTATGGAGTAATGAAGGCATGATCATAAACCAAAATTATCTCTGGCAATAGCATAACATTAAGAGCAATCTTGAGTGAGATGTAGGTTATACCTCTGTTTTAAGATCATCCATAACAGGCTACATTCTCTGTTTTTCTAGGTAGCAGTTTCTTTTATGCCACGTTTTCAAGCTGAAATAAAAGTTTAGAATCTAATTCTGTAAAGCCCCTATTCTCACGATAAGTAACTCCTCAGAACTACATTTCTTTTAAATGGAGACAAGAAAATGTGGTGTGCTAATGGTCTTTGCAAGTGGTGATTTAAGATGACTGCTTCAGAAAAAAGTGTTCATGTCTAACAGTCATCACCTTCTCCTTGTTGTGGTTATCTGTCTCATTCATTTCATTCCATATGCTTTATTCCATTCCATTGGCATTTCCATGCCATGAGAAAATAGCAGAAAGATGCCAAAGTATGCAGATGACACAAAATTATTCGTCATGGTCAAAGTTGAAACTACATATGAAAAACTGAGGAGGAGTCCAAAAATGTCAAATGGATTTAACCAGTGATAGCTAATACAGCAATTACAATTCACTGTCAATAAATATGAATTAAGGCTAATTAAAAAACCCCCAAACATATACAAGGCTGTTTCCAATAGCAGTACGGATGGCAGACAGATTGTTGGGAGTTATTGGGAAAGGAGCCCGGGTATAAACAAAGACATACTAAACTGCTTGTAGATCTTTGGTGTACTCACACTGTATGCAGTTCTGGCTATGCTGTCTGAAAAAATTATATGGTACAAGTAATAAAAACATAGAATGCCCACAAGTGTGAGCAGAGGATACAGAATAAGTTCTGCAAAGAAAAGAGATGAGCCTCCAATTAACAGAGAGGCAACTGGAAAGGTACTTGAAATTAAGAAAAAAAAAGATATAAATGGTTTGAAACAGATCAATCATGAACCATATTCACGATACAATAATGAAGAGGCCAAGTTAAAAAAATGAGATAACAGTTTTAAAACCTTTTTTTTTTTTTGCACAGCAGTGGGAAATTGACAGCCATGCGATGTTCAAAATACAAAAAAAACCCAAACCAAACCAAAACCCCACAACATGCTTAAATAAATTAACGAAGAACAGATTTACTGATGGCAGTTAAACATGACCATCCAGATTATGAGCCAGTTCTGATGCAACTGACTGTTGGAAGGGTATGCTGGCAGAAACTCTAAGCATGACTTGCTTTTAAACTGTTTCTGGAATTACCATGATCAGTTACTGCCAGAGACAGGTCACTGGGCTAAATGAGTCAGCTGCCTCAGAAAGGCAGTTGGATCTAATGTCCCACTCCTATTTCAACATCTGAACAATCACAGTTTTAAGTTAATATTGTCATAATATTTTAATTATTATTTACTTTATTATCCTAATGTATTGTGTTAAAAAAAATTAACCTATATTTAAGTGGTCTGGATATAATTCAAGACAGCACCTAAAAAATTCTTCTGGGTATCCCAAATTGGGGTGGGTGGATTGTCCATAGGCTAAAATATTCTGTCATCTGAAACGTATAGGATCTTTACACAATATTATATGAGGGATAAAGCATTCTTCCAAGTCTGGGTATCTTTTCTGGCTTCTAACTCAACTTTTATTCAGCCTTGCTTCTATCTAGGGCTGTTCCCAGCTTGTCTTCCTAAAAGCTTTCACAGAATTGTTCCAGTGAAAATCTTGCCCCTGCCGCAGGACTTGCTATCCCACACTGTAGTTATATATAGCATGCACAAGGTTGTCAGAGTAATGGAGGTTGAACTGACATTCCTAGAGTTGGCAGATATATTTTAGGCATCCCTACACTGTTCTGCCACTTAATTTAAACTGTGTTCAAAGGAGGCATAACCCCTGTAGCGCAATCAAAGTGTGTTACATTCCATGGCAGTTTAGTTCCTTGTCTAAGCAGAACATTACCAAATCCAGCTAGTGAGTTGTAATGTACAGCAAATGTTGACCAAACTTCAGAAAAGTGTGATGATGTCCTTGGACAGATGTCTTTTCCTTTTCATAGTCAGAGTTTAATTTTAATTAACTTTGATTGGGGAAGAACAGGCGCAAGGAGAGACACACATATTATCAGGGCTTATTCCCACAGGATTTTCGAAAGGGAGCACACAACTAGAGGGAGCATGCTGAAAACTAGTCTGAAAATTTAAGACCTTTAAAATATTTTGAGCTGGAGAATAGGAAATATCAATTATTTCTTAAGATTTTTTGGTATATATTTCTTGGAAAAATTTCAAGTGACACTGAAAACACAAAACTCCACTGAAAATTATTCCATTGAAAACCTATTAACAACCTTGTCTATACATATCTTCCAAAAGCCTGGTAGTAGAAATGTCTCTTTTTATATTGATTTCCATTGACTCTTATATGCTTGCCTGCCATGTAAGCTATTTAGGTAAATGATTTTTTTTCCAGGATCTACTTTTGAACATATTGAAGTGTTAAAAGATCACAGCATTGTCTATTAAAACAAAATTCTCCATTAATAATATTGAGTACTACACTTCCACATGAAACAGAAAAAAATGTGTGTGTTTTCATGTGATTCTACACACATTTTTTTTCCTGAGTGTAGACGAACAGCTCTCTACTATCCACCTGGGAAATAGTATTATATGCTAATTACAACTAAGAAGAAAATTCTCAGCTATGAACATGCCTATATATTCAAATACACTAAGGATGAGAGATAACTCCACCTGTATAATTAAGGCACTTGTAAAAATGAAAAGCAATAGTGAAGCAACTGACTTTTAAATGGGAAAATTATACAAAGAAAACCCTACTTTCCTTCCAATAATTACATTTCTGAAGAAAATTTGCTGAACTTTCACACTGTATTGTCTATAAGACATCCAGATATCCAGTCCTTTCCCCTCCTATCTTTAAACAGGCAATACCTCTTTTTAATCCTGCAAATTACCCACTGGCCACATTTGAAGTTAATTTTCAATCACATAATCTCTTTAATTAAACCCTCAGCATGGCAGTTGCACCTGTTAGGAAACATAAGAATGGAAGGGATGATTTTGGGGGTGATAGTTGCTTGATGCAGCACAGTAAGTAATGCTGTTCCCCAAACAAAGGGAGCCACTGCCGGGCTAATGGCACATCACCTCCCTGCAATGGCTAACTGCTTTGATGCTTACCACAGGAACCGGACAGCACAAATACAAAACCATAATGATTAGTGACCCATGTAAACAGAATTAGATACTGAACACACGGTCTTTAAAGGGGAGTAGGGAAACATTTATTTTTTTCTAAGAGAGAAGGCTTTTCCAAAGAGCTCTTTTATCTTTGTTTTGTCACCAAGAGCAGCTGTGCAAGCTTTGAAGAATATTGCACATATTTTAGAGGTTATGATATCATAAAGAGAAAGAGTTTTAAAGTTGGTGAAAAAAGATGACAGAATTTTTATTCATATTGCCCCCCCCCTTTTTTTTTTTACTTAAATTTTTAACTCAAACTCTTGGCATACACTTAGAAAAGAGATCTGTAGGCTTTTTACCAGAGCTTTTATGTGCAGAATCAAGGTGTCTTGGATTTTCAGAAGAAGACAAAAAAGCTAGACTGTTCCTGTTAGTTGCAAAACACATTTGATGCATCAAGCTGACAAATGATTTTACTTCAGCTGGTTTGCAGTAACATTTAGAGAAAGCAGCAAAACAGTCTTACTTCACATTTATTGAGCTAAGCAGGGACAGCCTTTTGAGAGACGAAATCCTAAGATGCCTTGCAGGAGAAGAAAAAAAGCTCTCTGAATATCAGTTTGCTGAGACAATAAAGGACATACGGTAGTGAGTTAACCCAAATAAAAAAGGAATAGACAGAAGAACCTGAGTACATTAGAGTTGCCAGGGCTTGGCTAAACTATACATCTTCAGCAAAGATACCAGTTCGGCCTGGCAAGAGAATGGAAGTAGTGGAAGCAACTTGTGAACATGAATGCTGCTGACTGGCTTCTGAGACTCATGCAGTCATATCACACCTACTATAAAACGAAAATTTTCACATGAAATGAGAGGAAAAAGGTCAAATCCTTTAGTCATAAGCATCCCAGTTGTTTGGTAATTATTGTGGCTATGCTTGCCCCTCACTTTTAGAATTTATGGGGCAACTTTTCACTGATACTTTAGACTTTCCCTAATGACATTAACCAATTAAAAATTATCTAGTACTGACAAACTTGTCTTTTTTTGCACAAGGAATGTCTGCTGAGAAAGGTGTCCTTTACCAAGTGGTAAATAACAGAAAGATATGAGAGGGTTAGATATCCTTTAGCCTAAGCTCCTATTTATCTCAGTGAATATTCAGTCTGTACTTAACAAAGCAGGTACTGTTCATTAAATGACTGCAGAAATTTTGCTCACACACATTGGTTCATTCATTTCTAGTATTTTTCAGACTGTGATTGATTTCAGAAGTGAAAATGCAGATGTTTGTCTAGCCAAATATTTGTGTGCCCTTAGTATTATATCACATTACATTACATAGAAACCCTCACCCTATTTAAACTGAGGTATGAGCAATGTCTGGATAAACTTGAAGGAAGGGGTATAAGGTTAGTTTACACAAGTGCTGAGTAATCCTGTTTATGTGGAACAAGTTATTCCATTCTGCCACAAAAGATCTGACTGGAACTGCTAAGGTGTTTTTGAGCACCCATCTGCATTCTGTTTTTCCTCAATCTCTGTTGTCTTTTTTTGCACAAGGAATGTCTGCTGAGAAAGGTGTCCTTTACCAAGTGGTAAATAACAGAAAGATATGAGAGGGTTAGATATCCTTTAGCCTAAGCTCCTATTTATCTCAGTGAATATTCAGTCTGTACTTAACAAAGCAGGTACTGTTCATTAAATGACTGCAGAAATTTTGCTCACACACATTGGTTCATTCATTTCTAGTATTTTTCAGACTGTGATTGATTTCAGAAGTGAAAATGCAGATGTTTGTCTAGCCAAATATTTGTGTGCCCTTAGTATTATATCACATTACATTACATAGAAACCCTCACCCTATTTAAACTGAGGTATGAGCAATGTCTGGATAAACTTGAAGGAAGGGGTATAAGGTTAGTTTACACAAGTGCTGAGTAATCCTGTTTATGTGGAACAAGTTATTCCATTCTGCCACAAAAGATCTGACTGGAACTGCTAAGGTGTTTTTGAGCACCCATCTGCATTCTGTTTTTCCTCAATCTCTGTTGTCTTTTCTTTCTTGCTTGTAAGCAGAGAAGGAGGATGATATAAAGCCCTGGAAAAATTAACTAAGTAAACATACGCTAAAGTACATGGAGGGGAAGATTGACTTTACAAAGTGAGAGAAATCCGAGTGTATGAAATCACAAAAGCTTGCTGATTAATATACTCAATAGTATTTATAAAACATTTTATGTCTGCTGAATGCCTTCAATGTATAGATTATAAATGTATTAGTTCAAGATGCTTCCACAAGAGGATCTCTAAAGTTAGAAAGCTGTGCTTTTCTGAATTGCAAAGTTTTTATATTTATTCACAAAGCTTTAATCTTTGATGCTGATAAACAAGTGTCCAAAAATATTCAGAATCACATACAGCAATTGTCTGCCTTTCAAATGTGGCATACAGGATAAATATTTCTTTGTGAAATGCAAAAAAAAAAAAAAAAGCTAAAAGATATGTGCACTTTTCATTTTCATATATAGAAAATTTAAGAACCATATTTATTGCATTAGCTATGCATCTGCTACACATGGACCAAATACCGACTTGCTTCCTAGAAGGAATAGTGATTGCCAGTTCACATTTAGTTCTTCTAGTTTGATCAAGTGGATTTAAATGAGCTATAATGACAACTGAACATTTAGCTAGTCCACACAGGCTAACCATTGTCATACTTTGAAAAAGAATAGGAAAGAACTGGTCGTGGCTGCATTTTCCCCGATCATATTTGCATCCAGTAAATGTTATCGTCTAGCTTCATGCTCATTGTAGTGCATCAGTAGGTTCATATCTTTTAATGTAAATTTCCTCGAATTCTTAAGATTGATGTGCGATCAGGAAACTGGGGCAGAGCACTGAGTACTATGACTTCTCCCAGCATCAAATGCCACAAATGCAAATCACTTAGGTTTGGGGTTTTTTTTGTTTACTCTCGTTCACCTACTGACAACAGTGAACATGGCAAATATCCAAGACTGCCAAAACCAAACTTATACTTCTACAGCCTCCTGAAAAATACATTATGTAAATGCTACCTGCCAATCCCAAGGGAAAATATGGTCAAATCTGGGATGTTTTTCCCAGAATCTGTATTATAACAGAGCAACATAGTGACAAAAAAAAAAAAAAAAGATGATAGAAAAACCTGTATCTCCTTAGGTGCCATGGACTGTCGTTACAGAATCAAATAGAGCATTTAAAAGGTGAAATCTTAAGAGCATCTTGAATCACTTTAAACAGTCATATAGACTAAGAGAAGCCTTGTGTAGTCTTCTTCAGCATAAAGAGGGGACAAACAAAGCTTTAACGTGGAATACTTGCTCTAAACAATTCAGAAGCATCAAAATTTCTGGTTCAATATTATGAGACCCAGCTAGCAATAAACACTGGTAATGGGGAGTTATATAAAGACTGAACTGCCTGAGAACACCAGTGAAGAATGAAGAAATGCTTTCACAGAAGACCTATAGATAAACAGCTCAAAAGATCAGAAAATCTACTTTGAAACACAAACAGTGCTAACACCCAAGCAATCATCAAATTACTCACACATTTTACTTGTACTAATCTTAAAATGTGGAGGAAAAACCACAGAGAAAGTGCTGATTGTGCTGTGCTTTTCTCTGGGGTATTTTTATGCTTGGATTTTTAAGATGTGTGGGCAATAATGGGTTGTGGTTCAAATGGGTATTCAACATTTAAATGTGGTTGCATTGCAGACATAAATTGGTGAACTTGTGTTCTGTTGTCTTTCATAAAAGTGCAATTAGTTTTGCTATTTGACCCTTTCCTGTGCCTGAAATTCTAGCTGGTCTTACATCCCATGACAGTGATGTTCTAAGGGAGAAGTGGGGTCAAAGTTTTACATAAATGTAGTAAGAGATTACTTCAAAAGCAAAACAAGTATGCGTTTGTATTACAAACTGTTTGAAAAGTGTGAGAAGGATTTGATTTTTATTTAAGTTCATACGAGAGTGAAACAGAATTTACTTTAGACCTAGATTCTAATTTTTTTTGAAGATTGATGGCTAAGTATATGTTTACAGTTTTCATCAGCTATGTTTGTGATCTTCATCATGTGTAATCTGTGGGAAGAGCACCAATTACAGGCAAATCTATCCAAAATTCTTGGTTTTCTCCTCCTTCTGAGGAGAAAGAGCTGTTGGGTCTGTGGTCATGAAGACACCTGATGACAGCCCAGAGAAGTATGTTGTGCCCAGGTGACTGAGGCATGATTGAACAAGGGGGTTTTATATTAGATGCTAAATTTGAAGGATTCTGAAATCTGGTGGATCTCAGAAGGCAGCAGAAAGCTTCTCTGATACCAGGTCTGAAGGTGCACTCTGCATCCCAGTTCTGTTTCTGTATCAAGTAGCAAGCACCTACCAAGATTCCATTTGTGGACCCTCATTTCCACACCAAGGAGGTCAGGATGCATGGACAGGATGAGAGCAGCGGTGTGATTAGGGCACCAGGACCTGGCATAGCACAATCCTGACTTATTATACATTGTCTATATTAACTGAGTATAATAATGCCAAGTCTACGGGAAGGATGCAGCTTTCAAAATACTGCACAGAATATGTGAAATACTAACAAAAGTATTGACTTAATTTACTCATCTTAGACTATATATTACCATAGAAATTTTTAGTTCATTCTTATTTCCAGTTCATAGAATCATGGACTCATAAAATTTTAGAATCCTTTAGATTAGAAAAGACCCTCAAGATCATTGGGTCCAACCATGAACCTAACACTACCAAGTCCACCCCTAAACCATGTCCCTAAGCATCACATCTTAAATGGGCATTTAAAATACCTCCAGGGATGAGGACTCCATCACTTTTCTGGGCAGCCTGTTCCAAAGATTTACATGCTTTTGGTGATCAAAATTTTCCTCATATCCAATCTAAACCTCCACTGGTGCAGCTTGAGAACATTTCTCTCATTCTATTGCTAGTTACTTGAGAGAAGAGACTGATCCCCACTTCACTACAACCTTCTTTTGGGTAGTTGTAGAGAGCAATAAGATCTCCACTCAGCCTCCTTTTCTCCAGGCTAAACAACCCCAGTTTCCTCAGACACTCTTCATAGCACTTGCTCTCTAGACCCTTCACCAGTTTCATTGCCCTTCTCTGGACTCGCTCCAACACCTCACCTCAGTGTCCTTCTTGTGGTGAGGAACCCAACACTGAACCCAGTATTCAAGGTGTGGCCTCACCAGTGCTGGGTACAGGGGAATAATAAACTTCGTTGCCCTTCTCTGAACACGCTCCAGCACCTCAATGTCCTTCTTGGAGTGAGGGGCCCAAAAGTGGACACAGTATTCAAGCTGCAGGCTCACCAGCGCCAAGTACAGGGGGAGATTCACTTCCCTCCTCCTGCCAGCCACACTATTTCTGATACATTAGTACTTATAGAATATTTCTAGATATGCATAGAATGCTTTTACATTTTCACCAAACAATGTTTGTCAGACCAAACGAAACCATTTATTTCCAGCAAACATCCCGCATCGGTAAAATCCCTTAAGAGAAATTAAGTAAATCTTGCTGCTTTTCTGTTCTTCTAAGAAAAAGAAGCAGTAAAACATTCAAAATCTGGCAATAATATCTGACTCAGGTTTAGTTTTTTGGGGAGAGCAATTGATTTTATTACTGAAATATTCATCATCTATTTAAGTCAGTCGTACCCTTAGTGGCAGCATGGATATCTTCTCTGTAGAAATCTTAGCTAATACTTCTGCGCTTAGTAATCTACCATATGTTCTATGTCAGCTCTGTATAGTCTAAGACACATCAAATGGTTAGCAGAGGCAAAAATAGGAAGATTTGAGATAGTGGAATTGAACTATGACATCAAATTAAAACGAGAGAAGAACAGAAATTGTGTGAAAGAACAGGATAAGACTAGAAATTAGTTTCTTTCCAGATGGTAAGAAAAAAGATTTATTTTCCACTTAGCTTACAAGGCAGCAGTTGTCCATCCATACATGTATACACACACAGACCCATATATGATACACACATATATAATATATACCCATGTATGTGTATGTATATATATACGTATGTTTACAGATTTTTTTTTTCTGACCCAAGGGAAAACTAGGACATATTGCAGGCCAGAACAGGTACTGACAGTTTGCCTTCCCTATAAGTAACTGAATTATGCTGGCAGAGCTCACTGGAACCCTGTGAGAGAGCCCTATGTTTCTGATACTCTCCAGAGGCATTTTTTCTCTTTTTCTAACATACTGTGACAAACACTGCTACTTGTACAAATAATACAAATCAATATATATTACTATTTCCAGTTTTTTAATAAGCCGTAGACAAAGGACTCCTTTGGTGAAAGCCTGGCCTTCCTCAATGCTTGGGTGTAGAAATTGTTCAGCATAATCTTGTGGTTCCAGGAAAGGTAGATATCAGCTCTACGCACTCTGCAAAACTTTGTAACTCTTAAAGACCTGTTACAAATAATTTCTTAGCTGAACAAAATATTTAGATGAGGATTGTTTTGTATGTAACAGGCATTTAAAACGAGTCAAAAGCTAAAATGTTAAAAGCTAAGCAAGGCAATATTGCTTAACTTTTCTCTTTCTGAGTAAAAACCTGAAAGATCCATTACAGGGGTAATTTTAAATGGAAAATATGTGACTGTTTTTAGTATTTTTGTGTGTGAACAATCCTTCGTTTTGAATTAGCAAGCTGTTAGATATTTCCTAGAAAAGGAACAGTATTCTCATGTCTTAGGCTAAACAGTGCAACTTAAGCAGTCTGAAAAATTCATAGCACTGAGCCCTTTCCTGATTTTCATGCTGTAGTTTTGTCAAGCAGAAGTCATCTGTTCCTTGAAGTTTGGCTGTGATGACAGGATACATTGTAAGGCATACAAACATTTCAGTCAGCTAAGTCTTGAGGATGCCTTGGTTTTAATTCTGAGTTCCTTGTGCATGCCAATGCTCTAAAATGCTAAAAATAAGGAGAAAAATATCCATGAAATGGAAGACTGAGCTGTGAAACTCTGGTCATGCAAGAGAAAGCAAGCAGGCAGATGCCTCCGCCGTCTCACGTGGCATGAGTCCAAGGACCTTTTGATTCTAGGAAACAGACCTTTATTGTTGCTGGGTTATTGGTGGTATCAAATCAGGTATGATACTTATTTTCATATTGATACGCTCATTTTTTTTCCTTTTGAAGAGTCATCAGACTCACTAGTTGATTCAGCTGTCCTTTCAAAACATGCTGCAGATGAGACATCAAGATTCAAATTGCACTGGTTGTCACCATTTACCATGAGAGGCATCTTATATGATGCATGTTCTCCCTGATTTATCGTGTATTTCTTGAGCTAAAAAAAATAAGATATGTTTTATGACAAGGCCTAGCTAGTTGAAAAACAGCCTCATAACAATCTCATATCTGTATCCAATAATCAAGCTGTATTACCTTTCCTATTAAAGCACATCTTACATTTTCAATTGCTATAATATAAAAATATTAAACTTACATGGAGTTGAACAGCCAAGATGTGACGTAGCCAATTTAAGAATTTACAGGAAAATGTATTAAACGGCTTACGTGAAGACTATTTCTACATTTACAGTTCAGGTTCTTAAATATCACTTAGAGTTTTATATTCATGCTGATGGCAAAACAAGAGGAGAGATAATCTACACGACAAAGTCAGAAACTGCAGGATATACGAAATGACCAAGCACTGCATTTGGAGGGCGGTGAACTGCCAAGCATCACACCAGGAGTCATGATATGCTCAACAGGGGGCAAAATAATTTGTGATAATCTCTCTAGGAAGGATATTATCCACATTATGTATTATTATTTATTGTCTTACAGTCAGCAGTGGCTGACTCAATGCCATCAGAAGAACATTTGGCTAAGAACTTGGAAGAAAAATTTAAAATAAAACTGGCACCAAAAAAAGCTAGCAGTCAGATTAAAAAAGATACTTTCTCAGCAGACGTGATTCTTTCAGTTAGCCTGAAATAAAACCTCAGCTTCTGAGATTTCCTCAGATTTATTCTTCGCTTTACTCCTTCTACTTCTGTCAGGCTAAACCAAAAGTTGGAAAGCTGACATTTTTAGACCACAGGACTTCGGGTATGGCCATAAATCCACACAACTCGATTGTAAATGGTGCTATACTCATTGAAAACTCCACTTTGCTTCCACTTCTTCCCTTAAAGATGCCGACTTCCTTATTTTTAATCATCAAATGTTGATATTCAATTATGTCTCATTTCTTTGGACCAAAATCACCGATGACAGATGCAAGAGCAACTCTTTTCATTGACAGAATAAAGATGGGTCTGTCAGTGGCCATTGCGAATTTATCTAACTTAGAAAACATGAAGGGTTAGGGTTAGGGTTAAGTTAGATTATTTTTCTCACATACTGTTCAGCCAAATCTAGGGGTTTTGTAGGTTTTTATTTTAAACTTATAATATCCTTTGTTAGTTTTTGTTTTGTTTTGATTGGGTTGTTGCTGTTGGTTTTGGTTGTTGTTTTTGTGGGTTTTTTTTTAATTCTTTTATTCTTCACAGCCTTTAGAGCTTTGGATTCATAAAAGATAAGACCACAAAAGTTTATCAGGGACCCACAGTCTCTAAAACTAAAGGAAAGAGAACATTCTAGTAAATGAAAAAAGAGCTGGACTAGAAACACATTTCTTGTGTGTGTCAGGATATAGCCAGCATTTGTGTTCAGTTTACAGTCCGTATGCTTGCTTATGCCAACATCAAAAGGGCCATTTCAGATTCAAAGAATACTGCGGTAAAGTCTGAAGGACAAAGTTTCCAAGCAGTTAGCTCCTGCTGCATATGCATCGGCAAAAAAGAAAAAAAGAAAAAAGAAGAAATACGGATAAAGTATTCTTAATGCATCCAGGGTCAAAAGGAAGTACTTATTCACATAACACATAATTAAATTGTGGAACTCATGGCCACAGGATGTTGCGAAGGCCAAAAGGATAAATGAGTTAAAAAAATAATTAGACAAATGATTAGAAAATAAAATCCATTAAGGGCCATTAAGCACAAAGATGTGCATGCAGCCTCTGGCTCAGGAAATCTTGATGCCACAGATTGTCTGAAAATGAGAAAATATACTAAGAAAATGCTCTATAGTTGGCCTTTTATGCAACTCTTTTCCTAAGCACTTTTACTGACTACTCTCCAAGGAGGAGAGTGACGATATAACTTAACTAGTACAGCTATTCTTATATCATTATGCACTAGTTTGATATGTATACCGTCTAAATAACTCAAGTGGAAAAAAATATTGTCTCTTACATGCTAAAATTTTAGTAGCATTATTGTATTAAGTTTTGTATTATTTTACAGGGAGAGACTTGCGACTTATTTTCAAAGATACTGCCTTGCAATTTGCATATAAGAACATTACAATAAAAGAGAGTTTTTCTAGGCAGGGAAGAAGTTATTTGCACAATGATACAGCTGTTGTTATAAAATTAGATATTCTACACTCAGTGTAAGTTATAATTTCTGTTAGAGTGACAGAAGTCAGTGCAATAGATTTCTGCTATAATTTTTTGCTCTTTATATATATGTGTGTGTGCATGTATGAATGTATGTGAAGAGAGAGAAAGAAGGATTTATATGTATGTAAATATGTATCTTGAGAACAACATGCTAAAACAGATCCTCCTCCTACTACCGTTTCAAATTATAATTTTTTTAGCATCCTATCATCACAGGAATCATATTGCATATTAGTCAAAATGTGGAAATGTCAGGGGCCAGACTGGTGAGGTATAGGTATTTAGATTGCAATTAATTCCTTATCATCCATTTCTACTCTAAAAAGGCAGATTCATATCTTTTTGTGTGCTCTTTTCTTTCGAGCTAAGGAGGCAAGCACCAGGAAAGAATTCACTCTACTTGGCCTATTAAGTTTTCTTCTCAGCATCTCTTATTCGGTACTTTTCATGGGCAGAATATTGACTGCAATATCTAAGCTAATATTACTGTCCTTACCCCTTTGGTGAAGATTTACATATCTTATTGTCCACCACATATTTACACTAATGTAACCATTCCTCCTTGCTCATAGTCCTCATGATTACAGAGGTTCTATTTGCTCTTCTATTCTTAAAATTTTCGCCTGTGGTTCAGTGGGTATTCATGTTGGAGCCCCATTTTGCAATGCATTGTAAAATCATGGCTGCTCCCTGGGAGCGTTTACATTTGACAAAACATGACAGATGGATCAGGCAGGCATATGGGATGCAAAGTTGGTAGTCAGAAAGGCTAATGGAGTGTCTACAGTTGTTAAATGAACCAAATACTGTGCTTTGAACTTCAATGGCAGTGTATAAGCAAACCTGAATATTTTAAATAGGAGGAATCTAGTCAAGTGCTGCACAATGTCAACCTGCTTATTGTTATTTGGATTTCTTTATTTCATTAGTGCTTGGGACTGACTTAAGCTGGGTTGCACATTTTAAGACTTTCACTTTCTACTGGAAGAAAATCTGCATAAAAGAAAAGAGTGCTACACCAAAGATGTAACGGTACTTCTACCCTGATCAGCCATAAAAAGCTTTGGTGCAATCATGCTTGGATCAAGTCTAAGAAAGGATGAATTCCTTCTGAACTGAAAAGACTCAGCACAAATTTAAAAGATAAACCTGCTATTTTTAGTGAATGTCATCACTACTCCTGCACTGGGATAGCTTGTGCATTGCTAAGCACCTGCAAATGGACTCTAAATGCATTTTACATATGATCAATTAATTTATATTAGATGCTAAATTTGTAGTCATTTGCTTAGCTTTATGAGCAGCTACTGATTTAGAATGAAAAAACCCACCAATTCAAACCACTCAAATTCATGAGGACTTGTTCTTCTCCTAACTTAGATTTTATTTCTGTAACTTATCTTGCTGTTGAATGATGAACGTATTCTGGGTGTGGGAATGGAGACGTCATGTTTTCAACTTCTTTCATATAAATTATTATATTCAATTAGTCCTGATTTGTGGCACCAATGATAGATGGAAATTATATTAAACCATATATTGTTATTTTTTTTTTCAATTCAGTAACACTAGAGATGTGGCAGTAGTCGCAGCTGGTGGCCTATTTAGTAATCAAAGGAAGGATGCAGATGCAGTAACTTTGTTCACTTCTTTTAAGATTATGCTAATCTGGGAATGCTCACTGTCTCTCAGCATATCAGTTTTAGTTGTGTTACTATTGGTTAGGAAGTAGGTATGAGTTTAGTAGGACAAACAGTATTGAAATGTTACTGTTATGTACTCATATAATACAAATTCTGCTTTCCAGAAAGGTGTTTTCTTCTTTTTTCTTGATATAGCCGCAGAGTGGATTTTCTTAGACTATTTTGCATAGCTAGTTAATTTGGGAAATATTTTTCTGCATAAACTAATAAGAAAGCAGGTACTACCTTTAGAAAAGGATCCATGTTTGGCTACACTTAACTACTCTGGTTTTGGTGGAAAGTAAGTGTAAGGTGACTATGCTGGGTTTTGGTAGTGGGGGAGGTGGCTAAGCATGGCCCCTGTAAGAAGCTTTGAGCGGTTTCCCCAGCTGCAGGTCAGACCAACCTCTGGCCAAGCCCAAGCCAATCAGCCCCTCTGCAGTAACATAGTTGAGAGGGGAAAACCTGTTGGGCAAGTTCCTTTGGGTGCTCTTTTGTTTTGGAGAGGGTAGGACGAGACAGACAACCATGAGGACACCCAAGTCAGTGACAAAGGAGCTGGGGAGGCATGCTGAAGCAGCCATTCCCCCTTGTCCCATGGCGAGACAGCAGGCTGAGTCCTTGCAGCCCACTGAGATCAACGTTGGAGAAAAATCCTGTCTGTAGCCCATGGAGGACCCCACACTGGGGCAGGGAATGGATCCTAAAGGAGGCTGGGACTCTGAGAAAGGCCTGCACTGGACCAGTCCATCACTGGGAGTGTTGCAGCCCGCGGAAGAAACCCGCATTAGCTGGAGAAGTTCGTGGAGAAGTGTCTCTGTGGGAGGGATGCTATGTTGCCATAATGGAGGACTGTGATGAGATTTCCCCCTGAGGAGGAAGAACAGGCAGAAATACCACGGAACAGACTGGAATTGACTACAACCACCTCTCCCTGCCCTGCTACACCACTGGTGGGAGGAGGTAGCAGAGCCCAGGAAGAGGGGAGGAGGGGAGGGAAGGTGTATTTAAGATCTGGTTGTATTTATCACTGTCCTATGCTGATTTAATTGGCAAATTGGTGGTGGTTTTGTTTAAAATAAGTTGATTTTGTTTCCCCAAGTCCAGTCTGTCTTTTGCCCATGACCATAATTGGTGAGTGAGCCCTCACTGTCCTTTGTCTTGGCCCTAGAGCCTTTCATTGTATTCGTTCTGTCTCCATCCCACTGGAGCAGGAAAGAAGTGAGCAAGCAGCTGCGTGGTGCTTTGTTGCCTGCCGGGTGGGCTCAAACCACAACGGTGACATGTTAGTGGTGTCCCAAAAGGGAATGCCTCCTGACTCCCCTCTTCTGCTCCCCAGCTGCACACTCACATCCTAGGCACAGAAGAAAAGCTCCCAGATCAACTACTCAGTTGCAGCATCTCAGTTACAGCTGCCTATAAAACTGGCCTAGCTGCCATGTGAAAACTAACCCTCAGATGGCAGCTTCTGCAGTTTTTGGCATGTTTGGGAGGCGCTACTGAGATGGGCTAACCCACAGCAATGGCTGTAATTGCTACATGTAGAAGGCTGACCGACTGTCTCCTTTGATGCATGAGCACAGGCAGCAACAAAAAATACTGAAATGCTGGCTTATGCTTGACCTCATTTATTGTAGCCCAGAGAGCCAGGGTATGAAGACCTGGCCACCCCCTTGCTCTGACTTCCCACTGGACACAGTGTGTGGGAACAGCTGGGGTAATGTCCAGGGAAACTTTGGTACACAGCGCTCTATTTTTGCTTTGGAGATCTCACTATATCCAACACACTCAGGATCCTCACACTTCAAAGCTATGACTCAGATCCTCATCTAGTGTACAGAGAGAACATTTTATTTACTTCAGACACTGGTAATATGGAGGGAGCTGAACTACAGATCTATTTCAAAGTATCTGGTTAGCTAAATTTATTCAAGAAAACAGTATGATAGAATTCCAGTTGAGCCACGCCGTCATAAAATTCCTTTAATGAATTGTCTATGGAGAAAAGATCTGCCTTATTCCTTTTTCATTATCTTACTGCATATGAAAAAATAATTCCTGAAGAATTAATTTCCAGCCTTGAAATAAAACATTTTGCAAAGATATTATATATACATGGTATAAAAAAATAAGCTGTTAAAAATCTTCAGTACCTGAACCAGGAATTTCTTATTCCATCAACGGATATCAAGAGGGTTGGCATATGAGGTAACCAAAACAGCAAACAAATTTTCTACTATGAAAACATAAAATCCTATAAAATTACCATAAATTTCATAAGAAGAGAAATAATTAAAAGATATTAAAATATTTCCAGTGGACATACAACCACACAAAGTTGCTAAAAAAATCTGGGGAGAAAACCAATTCCAAAAATAATCAGAACTAAATACAAATCTAAAGCTTACTCTGGTTTAGTGTACTGTTGTTTAGTGTAACATTTCAGTGATGCACATTAATTCTCTTTTGATCTCTGTTTCAAAAATTTATTAACTATACCTCAGTACTGACATTCAGTATGCTAGTAGTACACCTTCACTTCTCTTTCAGAACAAGAATTTTCCCATCTTTTTTAAAGTGCATTAAAATACAGTTTACATTCCATGTGACAGACCATTTCCTTGAAAAATGTGTCTTGCATACAAACCTTTACATTTTTATTTTAGAAATATTTTTTTAGTTGCTCAGTCCTACCTTTGAGTGTGCCAAAACATTTTTTAAAGCATATTGCTCTTCAGTGCAGTTTTAGTCTAACAAAAATCTAGGACAAAAGATGGTTCTGTTACCTCTGTCTATGTAGATACCTTTGAAAGCATTCACCCTTGATCTGAAAGCAGAGGAATTGCAGGCAGACAGAGGATGCCCAAATAAAACAGTAATATAGTTTTTAATTTCATTAATTCCCTTGAGGACAGAGTATTTCAATGACCTAGATAGGCTAAGAAATGGAGGTCTAAAATATTTTATTGATTTACTTATATTTATAAATCAATCGTATACAAAGTTCTTTATCCACTGACTGCTTCACTGAAAAAATTTTATGTTGGTTTTTTTAGACTTTCGTGCCCATCTCTAAATTAAATTGATTACATATTTAATATATTCATATCTCTTAAAATACTTTCTTGCTTGGTGGATGCAATTGGATTTAAAAAATGGAGCAGATCTAAAGAAAAACTTTAAAGAAGTTGTTTATAGCATTAGCAGCCACTAAAGAGATCTATTTAAATCGTATAATTCAAATGAAAGACAAAGTTCTGCACTGCATTTCTTTTTACAGGCTTTTTTCAATAAAATAATCAGTCAAATGCCTTAGTATTATATCAGAGCTCAATTCTATCAAAATTAACAGACACACTACCTTACTCCAGATATAATTATCTGGGAGAAAAGAATTCTAAACCTCCGAAAATCTGAGGAAAGAAGAAGACTGTATTTACAGAAATAAATAATTTGTAATCTCTGTAGCAGCATATCAGGTGAAAAAAAATAGAGGATATATTACCTATTGCTAAAGAAGACCAAAGCAAAATCCAGATTTAGTTCTGAAAAATTTAAGATACAGTAATGCAGGAACATAGGCGACTCAGGAGTGTCTGGTTCAAACTATATGTTAACCATGGGAGGTTTTAACTCAGATTTTGTAGCAAAAGATACAGCTTCATATGCTAATTTGAATTAGTTAAAGAGGTAAAAGTGAGAATACTGTTCTAGCATGGTGGCTTCATTCAAGAGCTGTGGAAAACAAGTAACATCTTGCAAATGCATCACAGCGTAACAGAAACTAATTGTGAAATACACAGCAAAGAAGGTATAATGTCTGATTATTTCTTTCCTAAGATTCAATTCCCATAATCCTAAGGATTTGTACTGTTTGCATACTCTAGCTCTTACGGAGTTTTATGGAAATTTTAAGCATACACAAATATAGGGTCAAACTTTCAACCTAAAATAAACCTTGTAATAAAACTCATAGTAATTTCTAATTTGCATCAATACAAATAAAAAACTTTTGTTCTGGAAATATGCATGTGTGTGTGTGTATCATTGAAATAATGATCATAATCACAGACAACCGACTACTCATCAAGGCTCCAGCTTTTCTATTCATCAAAAATAAACCACATTATGAAAGTCTCAAAACTCAAGCAAAGCCAAGGACTTGGTTTGTGGTTTTCTCATAAATCAGAAATAGAGTCCAGGTTCATAAACTTTTTGGGTAATTTCGGCCAAATTTTGCATGAATTTTGGAAAATTATGGTTTTAAATGAAAACTCTATGCAAATAATGGTTTTGACATTCTCCTCTTAGGACACTTTAAAAATACTAACCTGGAAATAAAACTCAATGAGCTCATAATAAAATAAAAGACTTACTGAACATCTTAAATAAATATTCAGATATATATTTATATAGACACACACACTTGGCAGATACTCTGTATGCTATTTCAACAGTGAAATGTTTAGAAGTTTGGGTTTTTTCTTCCAGTACAAAGACTGAAATGATGTTTAAAACAAAAAAAACATTTATAGCATTGAATTCTTTCATAAAAAAATTATTACAGTGGGATGAGAGTAAACTGTTATTAAAAATATTTTGGACATTTTCAATATTTTAAATATGCTTCTATGGACTAAGACTCTTCCTAAAATTCCTAGAAAATGCATTCATGCAGCTGAATCTATATGTGAATCACTTTTCTCAGGAAAAGAATTAGATTTCAAAATTTTTATAGGTTTACCTGGCGATGAAATTTAGAAACATGTAAACTAGTGTCCATGTACTTTCATTCAAGCAGAGAAACAACTTGGTCATGGGCCTTTCACCTCTAGGAAAATGTTGGGTTATTGTGTTATCTTTCTCTCTCAACATTTTCCAGGGAAACTTGCCCAATTAAAGTGTCTTGCAAACCAAAGGAGTGACAATATAATCACTGAAAAGTTTTTATGTAATGTAACACGATAGAGGTAGGCAATGGATAATGGCAGCACATTTTTAGTCACTAAAACATAAATCTCAACTTAAGTACTTATTATTTGAAAATCTTTCTGATTTCATCTAATATGTTTGTGTCTTAAAACCTCAAGAATGGTCTATCTTAAAAATAAGCCCATTTCCTACCTTAAAAAAATCAAGCAAACCCAAACAAAGTCCAAAGACCAAAACACTTAAAATTAAGTAACCTAATGTTTTTCAGTTGTAATACTCTTCTCTCTCAGGTAAACACTCTTCAGCAAATAGTAAGAATTATACGTGTACTTTAACAGAGGAATAGTCTTGGGTTTCTTTAGGTCATCTTTCTCATAAAAAAGCTATTTCATTTGCCAATGCATTTATACTTGTCTCGTATCGCCTTACATTAGATGATTATATATGTACGTGGGCCTGAATATCTTGTTTGTTTTCACTTCTATCCAGCTCACACAAAGAGTGGCACTGTTGATACTCAATGAACCAGTCACTAAATTTGTCCTCCACAATGAGCCTGAGATCAATAACTAATTTTGAAAACTGATTAGTTTGCAGCAGGGAAGTAGACACAGTCCGAATCTTGCCAGAGGATATAATCAGCCAGTAAATAGCAATATTAGTGCTGTAGGTAATAGGCTGGGAACAGCAGAGGAATGGAGTATGGCCCAACTCTCTAAAAAAAGGCCTTGACACGAAGGCCAATTCAAAGTCCCTCTTTTTTCTTTGAAGCCACATGATTTGCAAACTAAGCTTCATAATTTTGGGGGGGAATGGGGGGTTGGTTGGTTTGGTTTTTGTGTGTGTTTGGAATAAAGCTTATTTTTATCACATTCCATGCTTGGTGAATAAAGAGTGTTTGTAAATGCATCCTAATAAAGCTTGCAGTGCAGCCTTGGGTAATTATTAAAGAGCTACAGACATTTTTACAGATCTTTGCTGGTTGTGAACTCCAGATGTTTCTAACATGACAAATGTTATGTTCTAACAGTTAATGTTGTACCACCAGCCATTCAGAAGATGTATCTTCTTATTATAGCTGGAATGTTGCTATGGTGATAATTGTAAAACTGTGACCTAGAAGGAAGAAAACAAATGTATTTAGCACAAAAGAGGGTAGGTAGTGTATCAGTTAAGTCAATGAATGGGAAGATAACGAAAAGGTAATAGGAAATTAAAAAAATTATGCATGCTTCTTGGATACTCTATGATATACCATAATTAGCACTTCCTTTCATTTTCATGTGGAATGCATCCTCAGATAGCTTTGTGGACAGATAGCGCCCTGTCTATAATGGAGATAGATGTCAGTACTGCCTGAAATCACAATGCTTTTCCTTTTCCACAACGCCCATTCATAAAAAGTGTCCCTACCCAAGACTTGCTTATATATTTATAATCTCTTTTCAAAAGACCCATGGGTTTGCATGATCAATGTGTTGTATTTTGTGTTTTGGTACTGAAGGCTGAAGTTGACCATGAGGGCAGATACAAATAAATATAGATTTTAAACTATCAAGCCCTAATTAAATTAAAGTATGAGAATAGAAACAGAATTCATGCAAGTCGAGTCATGAATTATTTGGGATCACCATGATCCTGAATTTCTGACGAGTCTAGAAGCGGAAATTGGCTCAGGCTTTTCACACAGGGAGTTGCAGGGCCTTTGGGGATTGAACCACAGAGGGACCACTGCCAGCCACCTCTACTGGCAGTCTGCTCATCACCTTGAGCTAGTTTCTCTCTGTCTGCTCATCCATTTTGTCATTTGTTCAATGAGAATAACAGTGCTGACCCTTTTTACAAAGAGCTTTTTCAGATCGATGGATGAAGCATGCTGTAATTTTCTAAGCTCATAAGCAGCCATATATGTGAAAAAACAGCGACTCTCGTTATGACGGTAATGATCAAATATCCCAGATTAAGTCAACTACTATTACTGCTGCAAACTGCAAATGGTTCCTAGCTCGAAAGCAAAGAAAATTTCTGGTATATGCTAAGGACATCACCATTATCATTCATCCCAATCAGCTTTATTAGACTAGAAACAAACAACAGGAAATCATCTAGCTGTATGCACATGAGCCCCATTTCAGTACTTGTCACTGGAAAAGAGAGTGAAGCCCTGTCACTTGTCCTTAAACGTATATTCTCCATCATTCTTTACTACATATCAGGAAAGGAAGGAAATGGAGTAGATTACATTTCTTATTAAATTTACGTGTTACAACAGCGTGTACTGTGCTTGGAAATAAAACACACAACTAAGGACAAAATCATGGAAAGAACGGGCGCACGGCAAATCTCTTGATGTTTTCAGGTAGTAACTGAATGTCTTTCTTCAAGTTACACATTAGTCAAGAACACTGTTGAGACAAAAGCTTTCAAGTGATATTTTCAAGCTATATTAGTTGTCCTGCAGCTCTGCACTTCACTCAGGCTGGAAAGTAGCCAACAAGCATAGTGTGAAATCTGTTAGCTTATGTCTTGAGGGATTTTTTTCCAGCTGTATTAAAGAAGACTGAGCTCCCCAACTCTCACTGCACTGCTTGCATGCTGATCCAGGGCAGGAAAGGAAGCAGAGGCATGGTGAGGTAAAGGGATTAATCCAAGGTCAGACTGAAAGTTAAATGTAGGATTTAGACATAGACACTTGCTGCTTGATTATGTTGAAGTCAGAGAAAACAGTGCAGTCCTTTTATTTTAACATCAAAGAAATACAACTGTTTTGCACATGGAAATGCAACAGCATGCTATTGTGGAAGATCTTATATCAAGGCAAACCACAGCTGTGACTCAGACCAAAAAAATCTCACGTTAAACTTGTCCTAAACTTTGTTTCTCCACCCGTATATACCTAGTTAAATAAACGACAGACTGAATAAAAAAAAAGGAAAGAAATAGAAAACACTGTCTGAAAAGGTAAAAGTAGAAGGAAAGCAAGCTTAGATGGAACCAACATCTCCAGAGGCTTACATTGCCTAACAATTTGAATGAGATTGCGGTTTTTCTTTTTTTTTTCTCTTTTTCTATTTTTTTTCCTCATTCTTCCTACCTGAGCCAGTGCTAGTGACAGGCATGAAGAGAAACTGCACGAGGGAGACAAAGGTCAAGATAATGATATTACTGTGCCAACGTAAAGAACGCTTGAGTAGATGGTGAAAACTAAAGGTCATTTAATAAATATGTTTTTTATTTTTTCAATGTAAAAGTTAGAGAAATGTAAAGAATCCACTGGAAATATAAGGCAAGAAGATTAGTTTGATTTTTTTTTTCATGATAATGAGCTACCCAAGATTATTCTGTTTTGGTCGTATTAGGCCAAAACATTCTCATCTTTCAAAAACAAAACAAAAAACCTGCAACCTGGAACAAGTATATTCAAGCAGTGCCTGCTAAAATAAAGACAAATCAAAACCAGTTGCCTTGCTCCTCTAGATCTCTCATTCTGATCCATCTTCTCTTCACCCCCCATAGCTGTTCGTGAAGGTACCCTGTACAGTCTTTACATCCACATCCAAAGATCAGCCCTTTGTGCACCTGGGATTTCTGAGAGGTTAGGGGCAATATAACAACTATGTGTGTATCTAGAAAAAGACTAAAATTCAAAGCACACACAAATCAACAGATAAATTACAAGAAATTGAAGTGAATAACAACCTGCCAGTAAAGTTCCAGTGGACATATGATTCGTGAGGGCTAGAATATGACAGCTTGCAATGCATGTTTCTCTTAGGGATTGTTCTTTGGAAGAAAACGGAACAGAAAAGAAACATATCACCATTTGAAAATTTCATTCTATGACAAATCCTCCTTAATATTCCTTTTGCCATCTTTGAATTCCCATTCAGGCCATCAGGTATGCCTTTCTAGACATACATAGCTTTTACAGATCCAAGGGGAGAAAAAAGAAAAAAAAGCAAGATGCCAATGCATAACCAGGACATTACAAACTCTGGGGTTTGTGGGCAGTGGTGGCTGCTGCAAGCAAGATCCTAACCTTATCTGGTTTTGTGATGTCCAAGAACAATGATAAGTTCTGGTGCTCTCTGAGTAGAAATAAATGTTTTGACAGCTAAAAGAGCAAAGAATGAAATGAAAGAACTAGACAGCTAAAAAAGACAATATTGAGCTCTTTCAAAAAGACTTCCTTCATTTCTCTGCAGAAATTTTTGTTATTTGCTATATCCTGGAAGATGCAAATGTACTACTGTCATGCTGTAGCGAGATGTGCTGGGATGTCTATGTACAGCTTTACATTATCTGCACTGAGGGAGTATATCCACTGTCATACTTTACTATCTCGAAGTCATTCCTCTAGTAACAAAATAAGCATTCTGACTGAATGACTTTTTTACTGTAAAGTTTTACCCCTTCGGCACAAGGCCCTTCTGAAGTAACTCAGCCCCTCTGGCGCCTACTCCCCTCTTTTCTGGTCTGACAACTCCCTTCCTTCCTCTATTCCTTCGTGTGCCTCTGGGTATTTACTAAATATGGCAAAATCACAGTCCAATCAATAACTGGGTCACAGATTTGCTTCTTAGGCCCCTTCAAGTCAGCAGCTATGACTCAGCAATAGCTTTTTTTTTTTTTTTTTTGTAAAGTTCCTTGGGAGACTCCAGACCAGAATCAGGCAAAACTGAGTTGGCAGCTGTCCTTTTTGTAACCCTGAACTTCCCTGAAGCATTTGCATGCAGGAGGCAGAAGTACTTGAGAATACGTATGTACCCATGCATTCTTCAGGGACTGATGCTCCATGGAATGTGTACACAGCAAGCAGCAAAAATGTGCCTCAGTGTATCAAATTCTCAGTGAGATTCTAGGATAAAAATTGCTTATGTCACAAATATGGTGAAACAGAGCAGGAAGAAAGAGAAGCAGAATAAAATAGGCCATGATAGGGAGAACAAAGTCACAGAGAGAGAAAAACAGTAGAAGAGGAATGGGAGCAAAAAGAAATGTAAGGCAAACTAGCTAAGCGTAAAAGGAAGAATGAGAAAATCTTGTTGTGCTGGTTAAAGCTAAATGTAAAAGGGAAATGTGATGTCTAAACATGCAGTAATCTCCTTTTATCCAGTATATAAGAAACAGTGTACCAATTAAAGCACAAAAGTAGCCTCTGAAATATTTTATCTGTTTTATCCTCGAGGAAGCAGAAACAATGGGCTTATATAATTTGTCCAGGTCACATCTTAAGCCAGCAGTGAGCCAGACGTGGCTCTCTGACCTACCTCCATGCAATACTTTTTCTCCAGGGGAAGTAAAAGACATGTTTTCACTCCAACTTTTTCACTATATGCATCACTTTGGGCCCCTTAAGGAACCACAAATTTTGGCAGTTCCTCATTTAAAGTTTGCATGCAAGTAGATTTAAACAGTTTGGACATAAAGCAACAGCGCTCAGTTTCATTGTCAGGATGGCCCCACCACATCCCACTTTATCTATGGCTTGACATTCAGAGTACACTGCGTCAGATCTTTGGCATTTTATAACTAGTGCAAGAGGTAAAGCTAACAGATTTCCTAGTGTTACCTTTGAAACTAGCTATGTGCAGCGCAAAACCTTACAAGAGGCCAACATAGTATCAAATGCCCAATACACACACAAATTAGTTTCCTCTCAAGGTTCATCCGCTCATTCTTTGATTTTTATCAGTCAATTAAATGGCTTGTCAGAAGAATGTAACGTAGTCAATGCACATATGTGCTATGTGTTACGTACTGTCAGAAATTACTGATGCACGGTCGTGGCAGGAATGACAGTTATTATTAAACATCAGCTGGCAGAGGCAAATTGCACCAATTTTAGTCAACTAGTAATGACCTGTAAAATTGGTAAAAACCGTAGGAGGAAAACAATCTGCCACCAGACAAATTAAAACAGCGAGTGACAACCCAGTGGAATACTGTGTTGCATTTGTTGAAAAACTCAGCAGAGAAACAAAACCCATGATCATTGACAGAGAAGACATCAGTACACAGGAGGCATATGATATATGTTATATGATATATAGCGTATATATCCTTACTACCTGGGAGGTGAGGGCAAACTTTGCAACTAAGTCTTGGAAATGGGCTAAATGTCAGTACAAGGCAGTGCCTTAAAACATCACATTACATCCTTTACACAGAACAAAAATGAGCACAACTAAGCAGCAATCCCATATTTGACCTTCTGTCCTCCAAATGTCTTACAGAAAACTTACACCTCACCTGGCAGAACTGCATGACCTTGACCCAGAGAAATAAGAGATATTAGATTAGCTAGGCATATGAGCACAGACTTTCTGGTTTCTTTGAGAGCTTACAAATCACTGAAGGAGAAAATCAGTAGTTTTCTTAAGCTGCACAACCAGATTCTCTAGTTTGTTAAGGCTGCTTTGCACTTATGTCAGTGAGCAGCACATCCTGTGCAAAAGGATTCTGTGGTTTCTTTAAGTTTTCTGCAATGGCTTTTCCTGCCAGTGAAACCAGATCCTGCACTGTTTGACCTTGAATGAATTATTTGACCATGATTTGTGTGCAGCTTAAACACAGACTTAGAACTACACATAACATTGAAAATGTGGATGATTCAGGGATTTAGTCAGTGGACTCGGCTTACATGGTATTTCGGCCTGAAGAAGGAGCGCACATGCACTGTTCATGAGCATTGCAAAGGTACGAATAAGTATGTTCCAATGCCCAGCCAAAAGTTGAGCCCACATATCTCAAAACCACCAGTATAGTTGATTACTGTATCCTAAGATTTTTCTGAAGATAAGAGACTTAAACTACAAAAAAATTTCAACAGCTTGGTAGATTCCTTTTATGAACTTGGTTTTTGGAAATAAAAGAACTATGTCCTACACTATCGTAGACTGTTCCTTGCTCCTTTTTTTCAGAGTATATCAGTTTTCTGGTAAAGCAAGGAAGCTTGTTATTCACTGACAGGCAAGGCAGTAAGTAATAGTGAGAACACAGGACAAAATGATTGATGGATCTAGCTGTAAACACAGATTTTTTTCCAACTAGAGAGTGGTGCTTCTTGCTGGAGATGCTGATAAAGCTTCTGCCACAGATACTAATGAATGGTGTGCAATGTCAGCTTAAGATAAATAGGTTACAACGTTGTGCAAAGGAATCTTCTGAACATGGGTCCCATGGCACCAAAGCAGCACTTAACAGTACTGACTTCCTGGGGAATTTCTGACTTAACAGCTGAGAATGGCATTAACAAGTTATTGACGGTGAAGAAAAAAAGAAAAAAAGGCCTATAGCCAGGTTTACTGTTTACATTTTAATTTCTACCTTTGTTGGACATAATTTGATCAGGATTTGCTCTTTAGTGTAGAGCAACAGTGGGAAAAGTTTACTTATTACTCTGGTCTTCTGGTCTTTGTACAGTAAAATTAAAAAAATAATAATTCTGACAAATCTGTAGTCCCGTCAGTGCACTAGAACCAGCTTAATCTCTGGGAGAAACTGCTGGTTTTCATCCTTTTTGTGAACCATTCAATACATTATCAGGATACATCTACTTCAGTCACTTTTGTGCAGTACTACATGCATGGCTATTTTAAAGTTATTATTAGCAATGAAACTGCAGCAACATGGAACTGGGCACGGGCTGCAGAACTACCCCAAGGAATGAGAACATGCACTTCCATAGTGACTCCATGGCCGCATGTACTGGTTTGTTGAACTTGTTTAACAACCACTGTAAAGACTCATTTCATACACTAGTTTTCAAACTAAATTATGTTCCTTTCACACTCTTTGTGGCTCTTATTTTGGTGATGCACTGCTGCATTTTCTTTCTACTCCATAACCTAATATGCCAAAACTAATTCATCACCTCTTCTTGCAACTGTAAGGCATAGTAATAAGGGGAAGGAAGGCACAACCTCTGCTGTGGCCCTATACTAAAAGGACCTTTTAGACGAGATCCCCGCTAGCATCATGTCACAACTGGGGCCTGCCTCCTTCAAATGCTCTAATAAATTGATCATGAAAGCCTGCATGGATGAACAGCACCTACACAAAATTAAGTTTCATGTCTTTTTTTCATCAAGGACCAAGGAAGTTAAGACAGCCAGCCATGGCCACCACTGTGGAATCTACTTTGTACCTGAAAATGACACGTTTCTTGAGGGTTTAAGCTGCACAAGGCACAGGTCACATCTTCAGATACTTCCCTTTAAACTACCTGTTTGTAGCTGTAAAACAAATTTGTCATCAATGGGTTACTCCCTGGATTGAAAATATTATACGACTGGAGGCAAATAGTAGCTTCCTGTAGCAAAATAACCAAACCAGATACCTTTTAAGTACAGCATGGGTGAAGATCTTAGTAACTGTCAAAGACTACAGAAATTTCCTGAAAATTAAATACTGTATATTGTTAAAGTTGAAATCTTGTCGTGGTTCTTTATCATGTAAACTGCCATTTGCTCTTTTAGCCAAAATTTTCATATTTTTGAGGATTATTTCAGCAATTTACACGTAAAGTAGAGATACAGACTATACAATAGACCAACCATTACACAATTGGGTTGTGAAGTTATAGAGAAAAGTTTAAAATCAGTCTTCGTTAAAGATCACTCATGGTTTTGCTCTAGATGATTTTTTTTTTCACAGTGGGAGTCCTTTTTAAAAGACAAAACCAAACCCTACCTTCCTCTGAATTCACATTGGTTTAGGCATCATCCTATCTAAATTACAGAGCTTCTGGTCTGTAATCTATTAATCTATTAATTCATGAATAGGATGGCCTTGTTTGTGAGGGTTTGAGTGAAAAAGTACCCTATAATAAGCAGAATTTGTAAAGGATTTCCCTGAAAGGTTGCAGGACCAGAAAAGACATGATTTCTGTTCCCTTGTTCTTTTGTTTTCCCCACCATTTGAACTTGAATTGCATCAGTTTCAGCATGAGCACTTTTCTGTTATTATCCCTGTGTTCAGAATACTTAGGTCATTCCTTCCTGTATAGTATTTGATGGCTAGTATGGAAAAAGCAGTTTTAGCAGCCAGATCTTCAGAGGAATTTCAAGGCCTAATGTCCATTCCGGTCAAACAGTAGTTAGCTGCCCTAACTACCTAGGTAAATTGTTTTTTGAAAACTTTGAATTTAGATATATATGTATATATATCTCCAGAAAATACCTGCTCCTTGTCAATTTACCCTCAAAATACTGTCCTTCTTGCTTCCAGTTTCACTTTTTACATTCCATATGTGGTCTAATCTAGAGCAGATGCAGGAGCTGACCAAAAAAATTCAGATATAAACCTCACTATAACCAGGAAACTTCTACAGTCAAAATTCACAATGTTTTGGTGACATGCATAAACATATCAAGCACTGGCTTGCTGAAAAAACAAACAAACAAACCACATTAACTTACCTCCTTCTTTTGAAAATAATTTAAATTCTCTTGTCTTAATAAAAGACAGTGAGGGATTGACTGGTGAGGGGTGAAGGAAGGCGATTTCCCCTATTCTGTGAGTCTGATGGTGATTCACATTTTACCAGGGCAGGATGAGAGCTAGGAATTGTGTAGCTTTGTAAACCTCCTTTCTATTCCTTGCTTGAGTGTTTTTGTGCCTGTCACTAACACTAAGAATAAAGAGATGCAGTAGCAGGGAGAAAGCCTGAGACTATGTATCACTTGGGCAGCCCTCCAGCTCTGTTGAAGGCAGTGGACTGACTGGCGTTAGCATTCTCCCTTTAGGTTCAGTGTCTCTCACCATGTAGCCCCAAGCCAGCTCACTCTGAGTATACTGATCTGGGGTTAATACGGCTCCCTCCAGTTGTTTACTCCGAGTTTCCTTTTTAACCTGCTAAC
Organism: Buceros rhinoceros silvestris; assembly: GCF_000710305.1. Classification (NCBI taxonomy): domain Eukaryota; kingdom Metazoa; phylum Chordata; class Aves; order Bucerotiformes; family Bucerotidae; genus Buceros; species Buceros rhinoceros. Next base: position 317,146 of record NW_010400568.1, on the reverse strand, counting down.
GTACCTATATATCAGGTAAGCAGAAGGCACATCTCTGTAGATCTGAAGACAAATCAGATCACGTTTCTATAAGCACCCTTGGTGCATTCTGAGGGCAGGTACCTAAATCCGAGTAGCTTAAATATTATGCGGCTCGGTAATTGTTGCATCTGACTCTGAACATCTCTGATATATTCATCTCCACAACAGCTACATGAGGTGGGTCAGTGCCCTAACAGCTGGGCAGCCTTATCACTTCCTCATCCAGTTACAGGCATTTCTAAAATTTTCCATAGCCCTCATAATACAAATACCAGATCTTAACAGTAACACTGAAATTTAACAATCAGTACCCACACCATGGCTCCTTCTGTGTATGAATCAGTGCACAGCATTTACTCAGCGTGTCAGTAAGAAGGTAAGTATGATTTGGACAAAGGGTAATCTTTTTTTTAAATGTTTGGGGTTAGGCAGGAAATTACACTTCAACAAAACTCCTTTTATAATGAAGTAATATTCATTTTCAAACAGCAACCCACTGGAGTTTATTACATTAACAACAAAATACTAAACAAAATTTTTTATCACTGACCCTAATTTTCATTGACCCTTTTTGGGTGAAAAATAATTTCCTGATCATTGCCATGACAGTCTGGGGTACTATGGTGTGCACTTATCTTTTTTTACCTCTTGAAGGTAAAAAGCAAAGTGCTTGTAAGTGAAGAACTTATCACCAGTGAAACTGCAAATGGAAGGATTAAGAGTAGTGACTATCTGATAAGGAAGTATATAATTCTTCCACAGTGTTTGCCACAGGTAAAATGTCACATATAATCAATTCTGCTTTCCAGTTACTTTGTGTGGTGCAAATTTTGGGAGTAGTCCAAGTCATGAAAGTTAGCCATATTCAACTCAATATATACCTGCAAACCTGCAGATATTAGGATTTATTGGTCTGGTTCAAGATCAGTTTTAAACCTAAGTGCAGCCTGAAGTGAGTTTAGATGTTGCAATAGTTTACAGATTCTTACAACAGATAAGAGCAAATTATTTATTTTCAAAGTTGACCTCAAGCAAATGAGCCTCTTTCAGTCCCACACTTGTCTGAGGGCCAGGCTTTGCTCAGATCGACAGTTTCACCATGACTTCCAGTGACTTATAAAAATGCTTTCTTCTTGTGAAATGAAATGCTCCAAGCCAAAATTTACTACCCTGTATTCCTTCTCTTTTCACTTGGGGATATTTTTTATCATGCTGCTTTTTGAGCATGTTTCTAAGGTTAAGTTAGAAACCTGAGAAAATAAATATTTTCAATAGAAATATTGTTCTAATCTCAAATGAAATTGCTGTAATAGAATAGTATTTTTTGAGATAAAACTAGCTTGTAGATCTATGTAACTCTGTCACTTAATGATTTCTGATGTCTGGAAGGTATTAGACTGTGGTTGCAATAATCTCTATAATTGTAACTGTTCATGCTAGCTAGACTGCACATCTATTCTTCATCTGTCCTTAAACTAATTTGTTCTATGTATGAATATATCACACTCATCAATTTAAAGTGCCATCCTTTGGCTATGCAGGTCATTAAGGATTATACATTATGTATGAGTCAAACACACCAAACTTGCACAAATGCTTTTCAGCAATGTGCAAAATAGCTGCTTTCTGTTAGAGTTTTTAAGTTATTATTCTAATCGAAACCCAAGTCACAGCTACAACTAACCAGCAATCAATTACTTCTCTCCATATGCAATGCCTTGAATGATGAGAGTTATACTGCGAGGCTGTGCTGAATTCTAAAAACATCAATGCATACTTAAAAAAGATAAGAACCTTGAAAATAAGGGGAAAATAAGTTTTTCCCCTCATTGCTTCCGATAAAGTTTTCATTGCAATTAGTGCAGTGCTGGGCTCTTAAAATTCTTCTTTTCCTGGAAGGGTAATTCCATTCAATAATGCAGCAGCTATATATGCAGACAGCATCCAATACAACAAAATCCCACTGTACAAAATGTCTCTAGTCATAGGTCTGATAAACACATCAAGAAACTCCAAGGTAACGATTTCCTGCAGGATACGAGTCCTATCTGAGGTCTCAAGGCTGTGCTAGGCAAAAGCTTTCCATAAAGAGACTGAGGACTCTGGGGGAGACCAAGTAGCACTACGCAGAGGGCTCACAGTGTTAATTTGTACCAAGAGGGTGGCTCAGATAGCAACAATATTTGATTGCTATCTGATTGATATCTTGTAGCTGACAGGAAATCAAATGCCTGCCTCAGTTATGTTCCCAGAAGACGGATGGTCAAGACCAAAGTAACACCGAAACAGCACAGAAATGTCAGTCCTCTGGGGAACCTCAGAGTCTAATGGGAATGTAAACCAAACTCCTTTATTTTCTGCACCTTTGCCCAGGAGCCCTTGAAAAATTGCTATTTTTTTTTTTTATTTGCTCAAGCTTCCTTTGTTCTGGATCAGATCTGTGTTCACTTGTAACATACTTTCTTTTCCAGCCAGAATATGTAGATGAGAAACCAGAACTGTCTATGTAATGCTTATCCCATGAAAGAGAAATGAAACTTGGCTTTTCTCACCATCTTTCTGAGCTGTGCATGCACAGTTACTGAAGAAGAGGATGCACACAGAACAGGACAAAGTAAACCATTTCCTGCCAGTACAAGAGGAGTGTCTCTTTGGGGACAACATCTCCAGGAGTGATTAAGTACCAGTCACTTCATTTCCACAGTTAGGTAAAAGAGCAAAACCTAGCCCTCAGTAAACTGAAAAGGTTGACAGCATAGAATTAATTTTGCATGTAAAAGCTGTTAGAAGAAAGAGGGAGAAAGAGAAAATGTATGTGTATATTGTATGCATTTACATGGGAGAGGGGAAGTTGTGCATGGGATGAGACAATCACACCTCTTACTCATTTAGGCAAGTAGCACAGTTTATTTTTTCAATGTTTTATGACCACACTAGACAAACAGTTGAGGAAAGCCCTTAAAAATGCTCTATCACTGTGACTAAGATTTAAATAAAACGCCAGACACTACTACGAAATCCTTTTAGAAATTGTGTCAAAAGCCAGTTGCTGAAATATATATACTTTGTTATTATATATTATACATTATACATATATATACTTTGTATTTTTCTCAGCAAAGATAGGTTTTGTCACTGTACATATGTCTGGTAGGACACCAAGGCAATGAGTCATACAGATATCACATATACATGCCTTCATATATTGGCATGTATATAGTTTTCGTTTCTTCGAGTGCTACCTTAACATGCCATTGGGTTGGGTTTTATTATCTCAGAGAACAGAAAGAAACAAAAATAATTTTATCTAATGAATATTAACTACTGATCAGACTATTTGCAGTTAATTTATCACCTCATAATAATCACTGAAAAGTTAGTCTTTGAGTCTGTAATTCAATGGGATGGTCACTTCCCCATCAAACACGAGAAGAGATACGGAGAACAAGGGGTCTGGGAAAACACATTGGAAATACAATCATTTCACTTTCTTTTGCTCAGGTACCAGGTTATCCCTAAAGAATAAGCAACAGCTAAGAAATACTACTGATCATCCTAATAGTGAAGTCTTTCGAGGAGTGAAAGAAACCTTTTTCTCTCTAGAAAAATAGTAAGTTAAAAGTCAAAGATCCTCAGGCTTTACTTAATGGCATTGGTTCATATAAACTTTGATAGTTAATAATGACTACAGAACTTGCCCAAGTATTTCTGTTAGATAAAAGGAGGGGGTAAACTTTTGATGACAAGCTTTGTTGGAAAGTGAAGATAAATTGGGGTGTTTGCAGACACTATGATCCTTCTGAGTAGATGCCTGATGTTTTTCTTACGAAAAAAAATTAGATTAGGTTCTCTGGCTCAGATTTCTTAGCATTGTTTTTGCTTTTACAAAGGTGGTATCAGCTGTGGTTTAATACAGCATAAGAGAATATATTAAAACTACATTCAGATTATTTCCTTCAGCTTTCATCCCCACCAATTTTACATTCATTTGCTAATTTGGAAACAGAGACTGCATTTCAAAGGAGGGCGGGAGGCAACAATGGAGGTTGCAAATGTGTGCTATTTCAGTAGTTACAGTTCTGATTTCTGAAGGAGAGGGAAACTGTCACTATTAACAAACAGAGGAAGGAATTGTATGAATAAAGGAAAAAGAAGGAGAATCAGAGCAAGACTCCTTCTTGGAAAGCTCGGTACTTGTGCACATGCTAAGTAGAAAACCTTTCCCAATATGAAGTGATGCATGCTGCAAATCCGACTTCAGAATCAGATGCTTGACTTTCCTTCTTGAGAAATGTTTGCTACCAAGTATTTGTGATACAGTCAAAACCTAGCTAGTGCAATGCTTTTTTCCCCATACCAATGGTCTGATTAAGAGAATTATACTCACATTTTGAAATACAGGAAGACCAAACCATCCATTGCTTTCTTAATCTTCCTATTCTTCACAGTGACATCAAATAGCAATGAGTGGCAGCAAATTTACTTCAGAATGGATGTTCTTTTTATTGATACCAATATATTACATAAAACCAATGCATTCTATCAAAAGAAAATGAAAAAAAAAACCCAAAAAAACCAAACCAAAACTAAACCCAAACATTTTTAACTTAAGGAAGTAGTATGAAGCTTAAATAAAACCTCAGATATTTCCAAACCTTTATATGTCATTCCCGGTCTGAGCAAAGACTGATTTGACAAACAGTTCAAGATTGAAAATGGCCTGTATTAATCCACAATAGAATAGACTGCTATGATTTGTTTTCAGTGTTCATATGAGATTTTGGTTTGGAAAAATGTCCTTCAAGCTGAAGGATATGTTTCCTGATATCATGATACTGTTAATGTGCCATAAAAATGATTTAGCAGTTGGGATCAATGCACTGCATTCTAACATGACAATAAAATAGCCCCTATAGTATCCCATCATTATTATAGAGTCTTATTGAAAACACGGGAAAAAAATTGTTCACATATATAAACTATTTGGATTCTATATATAAGAAAGATTTATTTCAAAAGGCTACTACATTTTAACAGGCTAGAAAAGATCAACGTGGTGCCACAACCCTCATGGTTTTCAGTTGGTGAGACACTAGCATGGTGTTCTTGCAGCATACATGAATACTGTATATATATGTGAGGTATGATTATCTGAGTGCCACAATAGTTTCTTAGATTTTTGTCTGGAGAAACATTAAAAAACCTAAAGAAAATAGAAAAAACATGCACATGGAAGAATAAGTATTATCTACTGAACAAAAGGGATCATTTCACAGAAACGCAGAATCATCTGGTTGGAAGAGACCTTTAAGATCATCAAGTCCAACCATTCACCCTGCACTGCCAGGGTCCCTAATCCATGTCCCTCAGCACCCCATCTACACGTCTTTTAAACACTTCCAGGGATGGGGACTCCA
>NW_010400568.1:295900-311607 GCF_000710305.1 Buceros rhinoceros silvestris | reverse complement strand
CCCTTCAGGGGATGGGGCCTCCACCCCCTCCGTGGCCAGCCTGTTCCAGTGCTTAATGATTCTCTCTGTAAAGAAATTTTTCCTAATGTCCAAACTAAATATCCCCTGGTGCAACTTGAGGCTATTTCCTCTAGTCCTGTCACTTGTTACTTGGGAGAAGAGTTTGACCCCACCTCACTACAACTTCCTTTCAGGTAGTTGTAGAGAGCGATAAGGTCTCTTCTGAGCCTCCTCTTCTCTAGACTAAACAACGCCCCTTCAGCTGCTTCTCATGAGACTTTTGCTCTCTAAACCCTTCACCAGCTTTGTTGCCCTTCTCTGGGCACATTCCAGCACCTCCATGTGAGGGGCCCAAAAGTGGACACAGTTTTCAAGGTGTGGCCTCACCAGTGCTGAGTACAGGGGATCAATCACTGCCCTGCTCCTGCTGGCCACACTACTGCTGATAGAAGCCAAGATGCTGTTGGCCTTCTTGACCAGCTGTCAACCAACACCCCCAGGTCTTTTTCCACTGTGCAGCTTTCCAGCCACTCCAAGTCTGTAACGTTGCAAGGGGTTGTTGTGGCTCAAGTGCAGGACCTGGCACTTGTTCTTATTGAACTTTATACTATTGGCCTTGGCCCATCGATCCAGCCTGTCCAGATCCTTCTGTAGAGCCTCCTGACCCTCAGGCAGATCAACACTATCCCCAACTTAGTGTCATCTGCGAACTTGTTGAAGGTGCACTCAATCCCCTCATCCAGATCATTGATAAAGATGTTGAAGAGGACAGGCCCCAAAATTGAATCCTGGGGAACACCACTGGCGACTGGCTGCCAACTGGATTTAACTCCATTCACCACCAGTCTTTGGGCCCGGCCATCCAGCCAGTTTTTGATCCAGCGAAGAGTTGGTCCAAGTTGTGTGAAGAAATGTGTATGTTATACACTTCTGTTCTTCACTGTCAACTTACTAAAGACTTTTTTCAACCTCTTTCAACTCAACACACAGTGAAGATTTACTGCCTGTGAAGAGTCAGCAGCCTCCCCCTGATCCTTTTTTAAAATGAAAATAAAAAAACAATTGAAAATTGAATAAAATTTTAAGAAACCTAGATGCCAAGGAAGCTTCCATTAGTTTCCTTGAATTTCTCCCCCAGTACCACGCTGCATAACGGAAACATGGAAAAGTCATTGCTGTCTCACTCTGAAGAGCTCTTATTTCTTTGACTCCCACAAGATCACTTATAGAAAGAGTATAGCAGAACTGTAATACAATAAGCTATAATGGGAAACAACTGTAAGCACTTGAAGACTTTTAATACAGATGACACACTGGTCTTTTAAAGAATTAAACCATAATTTATAGAAGAAACTGTCAGATACACAGGACCTAAATGGCATTTGAGCACACAGGTTGCTTGGTGACTTGTAGTGATATCAATCAATTTATTAAGAATTAATCTGCACCCCAGTGTTCTCCTAAAACTGCCTAATGTTTTGGCAAGCTACTTGAAAGGGTTCAGTAAGAATTTATAAGGGGCGCTTGGAAACAGGGTTGGTTTTTTTTCTTTCTGTCTCAACAAAGGGGATACTGTTTCTCCTCTGAACGTATCTCTGTTATAGTTTAACACAGTAATGGATAGGTTTGCCAAAAATCACAGTTTTTAATGGCCTTTAGCGAAACAGTAGATTTGTCTTTGCCTTCTTACTGTGTCCTGCATTTATGCTGTTAGAATTGCTCTTAATCTGCCTGGAAGTATCAAATGCTCTTGGCCCTGAGAACACAAACGTTGTGCTAAAAGTACAGTTTAGTGTAGCTAGTACACTAAAAAGTACAGTTTGTAGAGTAACCACATTTTTCCATGCATGCAGAAGAGTAAGTAAGACTGAAACTAAGGGATCTAATTTCAAGTATTTTCCAGCTCTTGACATAAAAATGGCAAAAAGGCCTGGGCAAATTTAAAATGTGGTATTCATATTGCCTCCATAAAGTTTGCTAAAATTGCTTGAATGATGTCACTTGAGAAACACATCCAAACTACCCATATTTTAGAACTCTGAGAACACTTAATGCTTGGCACTGACCACAGATACATAGGGTGTGCAAGGCTACACACTTAATATCAGCTTATAGCTATCTCAGACCATTAGCAAACAACGCATGTCCGTGACTACAAACAGCATATCACACATGTTAAACAAAGTTATTGCAACTTTTTGGTTTCTGGTTTCCAAACATTTGACTCTGACAAAAACAATCAATAAAACATCAAAGTGGTATTGGAAAACATGAACCTTTACTTGTTTGGCATTAAGTTAAAGGAAAAATTAAACAGATAATGGTTATCAATGGTCTATCAGTTCCCAGGACTTTTTTTATTTTTTTCAGAGTTTTTCAGAGTTTGTGCATGTGCACAAACACACTTATGCATTTTAGAGTAGTACGGCAGTAGACTTATTAGAAACAGCATATTTTGTACTCTGCTCATGAGAAAGCTTTTTGGTATGGTACATGAATTTTTCTCCATTTTGTGAAAAAACTAAGGGGGAAAGGAGTTTGGCCATTTGCTCAGCCAGATTCATTGTTCTTCACTCCACTGACAATGTCCTCTAACACATCAAATGGAAATAGAGGACCTCCATTTTAGAAAAAAAAAAAAAACAACAGAAAAATTTGTAACAGTATGCAGTCTTTATTCCTTTTATCTTGTTAAATCAGTGGCATGCTGCCACTGGTTCCACTTTGGGAATTTTAGGTTTTGTATGAGGATTTTTTTCCTGTCGTCTTTTAAAATTTATTTATTTATTTTCTAAAAAAAAAACTTTTCCTATTTCTGTCTCTTCCCTCTGCGAATCCATCACTCAAATGGCTAGTCCACTGCCTCCAGATGGACTTTTTACAAGTTATGGACTTACACTTTGCAGCAGGATATTAAGGGTTGTGCCAAAACTTCTGAAGAGGAAGATTGGTTTATAACTGCGATTATCTTAAAAAATGGAACATATTTACCCTACCCATTTAAATCCTTCAGCTGTCATTTTACTCAGTTATTACATTCAGCAAGTTTTAATGCTAAATGAATAAAATGCACTTCAAAAGTACTGATATTTATTGGAGAAAACAAATCTTGTATAATAGTCGTATAATGCTAGACAGATATGAAATGACCTATTGTAAAACAAAATGCCACTGTTTCTGATGAAAGAAATATAAGGACACAATAACTGTGAAATCTTACCTAACAACAGTTTTATTCTAATGTCAATAAAATCAAAATTGCTTTTCTTTGATAGTGTGTTTCAACCAACACATTTTTGTGAAACAGCTTACAGATTCTTCTAAATTCAAGAGCAAGCAGAGGATTTTAAAGGTGAAGCCATGCCCTTGAAGAGAACTGCGTACTCTCTATTCCCTATTTCTTCTACCTTATTAATTCAGAACTTTGCATGAAAATAGTGGCAGTAATTAGCCTTGACATGGACCAGTGCCAGGCTTTTCTATCAAGTTTCTTTCCTGTTTATGTTTGAATTACGCAGGGGCTGCCTCTGTGCGCCCTTTGGTCTCAACAAATGTGTTTTTTTCCCTTACTCTCATGGTACAAAGAATGTAATCTTAGTTGACTGGAGTCTGCTGAACATCATATTATTTCCCTGACTCAGTTGAAGATTCACAAGCTGGAGCAGGGAAAAATGCTTCCACTGAATATAGGCTGCAACTGTAAGAGGATTTGCTCTTTGAGAAGGGTTGCCTTGCCCAAAAGCCTTTTGCTTTGCATTGTTCTAAAATTTTATCCAAAAGAATCAGTATAGATAGAAGTTGGATGATGAGGATTCCAGTTAGCAATTCTTTCTCTCTTCCAATCTGGCACATAAGGGGTGAGAACCACAGTCCACCTAGTCTACTGTCTTATTTACACCTCCTACCAGATGCTTATGCCATATAAATATATATATGCCATGTAACATATAAATACATATATGCCATATAACATATAAAAGTTTTACTTTTTTTAGTACTATTGAAAACTTTGCTATAAGCACACATCTAATTAGAAAACAACAGGCTGTGCACAAAACATTTGATTCATGCAGAATACAAAATTGCTGTAGTAAAGTAAGTTATTAACTCTTGTACCTGTGACTGCTCAATGCCATTTGAGTTATTATTGGGTTTCACCCAGTAACAAAAAAGTATGATCATAATACAAAGGAAAACACAAGGAAATTAAGCTCTCTATAAGCACTGTTTTTAATCATGGAAACTGCAGGTGAATTACTTTTCCTAAGCAGCTACTATAATGTACTTCAAGGTAAGTGGTCATACCTAAAGGTTACAGGGTATCCTCCCCTAGAAAAGGAACTTATAATATCCATAGGGATCATGATGGAAATAACTGGAAACACTTCAGGAAACAAGATGTCTTGTACTTTAGCTTATGTCTAAACATAAGACCAAAGAAGAATTCACTTTTGCACTGGAAATTTTGTACCCGTAAAATAATTTTTAACATAAATATGGTTAGTTATCTTGAAACGTTTCCAATATCACAAAACCCCCTGAATCTCCTTGAAACGTCATTGAGAACTACAAATCCTTTTTTTTTTTTTTTTTTCAGGATTTGGCGTGCCCAGGTCATGAGGTCTAAATTTGGAAGCTCTTCCCTAAAATATTTTAAATATTTTTAAAATTGGGGCCTGTCCTAAAAAGGAAAAAAAAGTTAAGCCACGGAGAAAGGAATTGTATGTATAATATTATTTCAGTAACCTTCTATGCTCACTGAGTTGTAAATACATATAATTTCAACAAAGATTCCTGAAATATGACATCAATTTGAATGTTTTAATTGAACTGCAAGCTGTTGGTGTAGCAGTGGTCTCATCTTTATTTTGTTCGTGATGTAGTTGACTGAGATGTAGTCACAGGATACGGAAAGGGCAGGAGTTAAGACATCCTGCAACTCATCTGGTTAGATATATTCCTAAATATGTTTTGGATGACCTAATTGAGGATTGAACTGAAGTCCCCTGGCTTCTGTCTGAATGTTATAATAGGTGACTTAATGGGTCAACAACATGGTCTGAATTGTCTATTCCCTGAGCAGACACAATTTTTCTCTGTCTAATTCCTCTAGCCTCCAGCTATTTACACAGGATCCTATAGATTTTTTTGTGTGAATTCTAAAACTATCCCTCAGCTATCATTCTGCTTGTAAGGTTCACTGAACTCAAAGCTATTCAATAGGAAGGCTATTCTGCAGAACATTATGTAGGGAATTTTCTATACATACAAATACATGCAACACACAGACATATTCAGTGTCAGGAAAAGCATATTTGAGTGTTTTACCAGCCATACAGGAACCCATTTTGCATTTCAGAGAACTGGATTTGGCTAACTAAATTCTAAGCATGAATTTCAAATTACAGATTGTCAAGGTGAAAATAATAATAATGACAATAAAGCCTACTAAGAAATTATCTTTCCAAGCTGAAACATCCAGAGGTTAGGTCTTCCTATTACTAGGATACAATTGTCAGACTTTGTAAGAACAGATTCAAGAGGGAATGAGCCAGATGTTTACACATTAGTTATTATTCACTATTATTATTTCATACATCATATTGTATTCTGGTAATAATGGAAGATAATGTGCCTTGGGAACTGAGCATCCCTGAATCTCATTAGAAATTAAATATATAGAAAGAGAATGTGAGAAATAAAATTGCTTTTCTGCCTGTCAGTATAAATAGAATGGGGTATGATAGGAATGGAATAATGGGATGATCTCAGCCCAGTAGGCTGCACATGAACATCTCCACTACCCGTCAACGAAAATAAAGTTTAACCTGCTACATATGCACACACTCACAACAAGAAATTCAATGTGATATTGAGGAAGGAGACTTGACTAGAATTAAAATTTTCACTTGGGATGATCTCAGCCCAGTAGGCTGCACATGAACATCTCCACTACCCGTCAACGAAAATAAAGTTTAACCTGCTACATATGCACACACTCACAAGAAATTCAATGTGATATTGAGGAAGGAGACTTGACTGGAATTAAAATTTTCACTTGGAAAATATGGTAAATCTCTGTACTAGTTTTTTTACCTTTGGGATCTTGGCATAAATCCAATCAGAGGTTCTAATTAAAATGAGTTTGATGGTCTCAGCATAGTTCCTAATTGATGGCAGTTCACACTACAAAACACATAAGAATTCATTACAGTCCTGCTCAGCTGGCAATTTCTGCTCAGAGGGAGCAAAAGGAGGTAACTAATGTGGATTCCAGCAACTATCTTGCATTTTAGGCAGTGTGGTCCTTTCTGGGCAGTTGGAAGGGGGTCACCAATAGAGCATTAGGGATCAAAAATAAAAGCGCTGCTCTAGAATTAATTCAAATGTAGAATAGCAAAAGGAATTACTAGTCATTTCTTTTAAGACTCAAACATGGAAGTGGAAATTATGACAAGTTCCAAGGAGAAACCTGCACAATATTTCTTGGTCTTAACTTGTATATCCTGTTCTCAAAATACAATTCACTTCAAACAGAATTTTCTGCTTATATTCTTCTAAAAAGTTTTACTGAAACTGGCAAGAAATATATTTTTTTTCTCCCCAAAATGCCATTTGGTGCTTTGTGTCAAGATAGTTACAGGTTCTGTATAGATAATAAATAGTAAAATATTCATGTCATACTAAATATGTTGATGAGAAAAAGTCATTGTAAATTCTATGCCAGCCAGTAGAAAGACCTCGTAACCCGCACTGCAGAGTGAAATGCACAATTTGCCACTTAGTGAAAAACAAACCAATATTTAAATTTGGTTTTGATTCCTGAACTAATCAGCTACTTTTCTAAGCTTCTTGCTGTAAAGTTTCACAGAAAGAAAGAGGCTCAAATAATCTGCTATGCATTGAAACTTTTGAGTGTTTGTGAAAAGTGACATGCTCCTTCTTCAAAGAATTTTTATCAGTGCTAATAACGTATACGCTCTCTTATTACTAAAGATTTCGGATAGAACAAAAGGGAACTGCTACCTATACACAGAGCGTTTTTCCTTGTCTTATCTTCACCAGACCCATAGAGTGCCTTTTCTTTTCTTTTGAGGGTGTTTCATCTAATCTTCCTGCAGAAGCGATGGGAATGGCCTCATTGGCTTCAGTGGCCTCAAAATAACAGAGCAGAAATCCAAGGTTTAAGTTTAGTTTCCTGTTTAGATGCAGATTACATACAGGTCTCAGCTTCGGTGCCTCGGCTTGGGTTTTTGGTTTGTTTTTTTCCCCCCTCCCTCCTTTTTGTCTTACAGAAATAACACAGCTTGTCTATAAATGAATACATATTCCAGAGAGGGGCATCAGGGAAACAACCCAACAAAAAACCTTAATAATCTGAATGTAAGTGATTCGGACAACATAAAGTTAGAACTCACGTGCTGAAATACCTACGACACCACAGGATATTAACTCAGACACTTTGTTTGCCCAAAAGGAAAGAATCTGTTAGTTTTTGCCAGGTGTGCTTTTTCTTCTTGGTGAGTGGCGTTACCTATAGCATATATAATTTTTCCAGGAGCAGTACTCACTTCTTAATCACCTCTGGACACAGCTCAAGCTGTTGGAAAGGTCTCCATATAGCTCCAGTCATAAGTCTTGGCAGAAGGAATTAAAGGGGAATGTTACTGATGCTAAAAGTATTTTCCCTTTGTAGTCAAATTAATTCTATGACTTCAGAGCTTTAAAAAAGGACTTTACCAAGACTCATTCTAACATTAAAAAGAATGGATATACAACCATCAGCAAAATAATCTTCTGTGGGAAAATATTGCTTTTTGGGTTTCGATGGTTTTTTTTTCCTGTTTCATTCATGAAACATTTCTCTTCCTTAAGGTGACCTACACCTCAGAGTGGTGAAGGTACATGTTATTCTTTACTTAGACAACAAATTCTTTATGTGGTTTTAAAGATGGTGTTCTAAAATATTAAATGTAAATCATAAATCCCTTATTGCACAGATACTGAATTGTATAAAAAGATAAATAAGCTTCATTTGACCTTTAAAGAAAATTTTTGGACCTCTTGATACATATATGTGAATCAGATCCATATTTGCAAATTTGCATGCATTTTGAGAGAGAAATTGTGTCCATACAGTATGTGCAATTTTAAACTGGCTTGGCGTTTTCAAAACATTATTTTGTCTACCACATGTGTTAACAAAAATAATATCTCAGTACACTTGAATCGCAAACTGTCTATCCAGAGTGTCATCTAGAGGAAAATAATAATGAAACAAAAAAATGAAGCAATATTTCTTGTTGCATTATCCCACTGCCCTGGAGTGATGCAGCATCTATCGCCCACTATCCCTGGACCTCCAACTGCTCCGTTTTATTACAGCATTAGCTTTCCCACTTATATTTCCTTCCAGTTGTTCATATTTTTCAAAACACTCATCCTTTACTCACTAATCACCATTGAGTACTTCTGCCTCTGGTTTTACCCGCATATCACTCCTCAACCCAATTTATTCCACAGACTGCAAGCCTGGAATGTAATTTTCGTTTGCCACATAAGTCTAGCTTCATCCCTAAGGCTGTTCAGAGACCTATACTAAACTAATTAATATTATACACTGGTTTTTTGATGATAGCTGAGTACTGCTTACAGTCTGTTAACAGGGAGAAAACCTAGCAGGACTCATGCTATTCCACATACGTGTCAATCTCCTGTTTCCCGTTGTCTGTTTTCCACTTGTTGTGAAAATCTTGTAATAATTTTGGACTACTTCACTAACTTCACAGCACAACAGGATTTTTGCTTCTGTGGGTGAAGAAGAAAGGCACATGGTAAGATTAAGTGGCTTTGGTAGAGTCTCACAATAAAATTAAAGTGTAGTTGGATAATAGGACAGATTCTGAGTTCCAGCTCAGTGAATTAAAGACAATCATTCCTAAATGTATTTTTTTTCAAAGGAATTGAAGCATTTTATTTCTTTTTAATAATTTAAAACTTAAATTTAATTTGAAAGTTTCCTGAAATGCAGTTTAAAAAAAAAACCTTTATTTTTTCATTTGAGTCCAGTGAAATTCTTTACTCATAAATTCTTAATTAAACATTATTTTTTCTCTTTTCAACTGTATCCATTTTGAGCAAAGTCAAAATTTAGATTTTTTTTTTTTTATTTGCCTGTGGAGCAAAAGAATACAGTCAAACAACACCTCCCAATGTAAAAAATATCTAATACTGAAATTTGAGCCGTAGTGCAATCTTCGGTAGCCATATACACTCTTATGTACATATCTAAACACCACACACAGTCTCTAAATTTCCCATGCAAAGCTATGGTTTTTTTATTCAGTATTCAAAATTTTAAAAATCCTTCATCTGCAACCATCACTTGAATAAAAGCATTAATCTGAAAGATCTAGGTATCAAAGTTAAAAAAACCTCCCTGGCTTTAGTCCCAGTGCTATACTAATATGCCTGCAAGGAGGTGGGAAAGCTAAGGGGTTTTGGTTCGGGTGGTTTTCTTTTTCCGTCGGGGATAGGAAGACCATTTGTAGCATATGTCCTACATCTGGCAGTAGTGCACTGATAAACGTGTGTAGCAGCAGGAACCCAATTATCCCTGTTGCCCTTTTTAGAATTACTATGAGTTGTGTTCTTCTAGGCAGCGGAAATAGCACATGAAGGCAAAAGGCGCTGTTCTAAAGTCTCCACAGTTCCTGGCACAAATCCACAAATTACATGCAATAATATTCTCTTGAAGAATCTTCTGCTACTTAAAGTGTGGTAGGGCCTGCATCGCATTTCAGCTGTCTGCCTTACAAACGCTGCATATAATGGTGAGTGCAGAGAAAAACCACTAACGTGTAAAGAAAGTAATGATGACTATTTCAAATCAAACTTCTAATCAACTACAAAAGACCTACTTATTCTGAAAAGGGATCTTTCTTCTCATTTTAGCTCTTTGCTTTTTTAGATCCTAGATCCCTCCTTCTCTCCAGTCCCTGATCTTGGGCTGTTTGTAGACCACAACAGCCACATTGCTGTATATTGCAGACAGGACACATCAGCACTCTCAGAAATTCAGAGTAGGTGATAGGAAGCACTGAAGTCTTTGTCTTTCCTACTCTTGCATCCATATTTGTAGAACAGTATAGACAATAGCCTGTCAGTATTACAGAGACTCTGTTTCTGGGCAAGTTAATTTGAAAAAATGACATCTAAAATACAGAGAAATACAAATTACAATATTTTGATTAAATTGTATTCCTGAATGAATTGTACTTCTGCACATTTTCATCTAAATGATTTTTGAAGTCTTCTCGCATTCAAAAGGATTAAATTATTGAGATTAATTTCCAGGTATATTGGCAGACTCATGTATATTTATATTAATAAACATAATTCAAAATAATAAAACTCCATATTCCAGACAGTTACTATATAATTAGCAACTGGCTTTTCAGTTTAACAAGTATTATTTTTGTCTCTATCATTGCCCTCTGTTTTGGATCAAAACATGATAAGCCAGCGCTATGCTGCTATATAGAAAGGAAACACTCCCTGGAATGAGTTTCTCATTATGAAAACAGCTAGATTATTTGTATAAAGTGTAGATTATTTTTATAAAGTGTATGTCTGCATTTACTATTTACCTTCCTGATCATTACTCTACAGCTACATCATTATTCTCTACAAGAACCTGAAAGGGGGTTGTAGAGAGATTGAGGTTGGTCTCTTCTCCCAAGTAACAAGTGACAGGACCAGAGGAAACAGCCTCAAGTTGCACATGTCTGCATTTACTATTTACCTTCCTGATCAGATGATTGAATCATCATTATGATTGATGATTCAATCATCATTACTCTACAGCTACATCATTATTCTCTACAAGAACCTGAAAGGGGGTTGTAGAGAGATTGAGGTTGGTCTCTTCTCCCAAGTAACAAGTGACAGGACCAGAGGAAACAGCCTCAAGTTGCACCAGCGGAGATTTAGGTTGGACATTAGGAAAGATTTCTTTACAGAGAGGGTTGTCGTGCATTGGAACAGGCTGCCCAGGGAGATGGTGGAGTTCCCACCCCTGGAAGTGTTTAAAAGCCGTGTAGATGTGGTGCTGAGGGACATGGTTTAGGGAACCTGGCAGTGCAGGGTGAATGGTTGGACTCAGTCTTAAAGGTCTCTTTCAACAAAATTATTCTGTGGTTCTGTGTTTCTGTAAATCAGGTGAGCAGCATAATTTTTTCCTCCCAGATAAACTGGTGTAAATCTAAAGTTAAGACAATGACTTAATTGTCAGCATTTTAGCAGATTTTCTTCAGGGTGAAAAGAAAACAAGGAGGTGACCAGTTAGAGCAGCTTTTTAGTGACTGCTTCTATGCAACCTGTAGAAAAATTGAGGAAGCTGAGAATTGTTTGTAACAGTTTAACTGGATTCAAAGAACTTGACAAAAGAGACAGAAATTTCGTAATATATTTAAATGCAAATATTCTGTATGTTTGCAAAAGTTCAGACTACCATCACAAAGTGTGAAAGCACCAGTGAAATACAGCAACTATACTGGATGAGTGCCATTAGGGAAAAAAATAATATTTAAATGAAATTAAACAGAGATCTCAGATACACAGAACATAAATATTTAATATGGAATTTCACCAGGACCTAGTGGGCTAACACCTTTAACTTGGCACATGCAAGATTTTTAAATGACCACAAATTTTATGAGGACCTCAGATTTCATCTTGCTTTTAAAGGATTGGTTCCCCAGTGGAAAAATACGATGAGAGGCAGATTCTTTATTAGTTCAGGTGGGAATTTGGCCTTAGTTTTTATTTCATTAACTTAACAGAATCACAACACTCATACATAGAAGTTGGTAGTAAACAAAATTTTCTTCTGAAGGCTTTACTGGGAATTCTTTGCAAGAACCAATTAAGCCAAACATGCCTTACCTATGAAGTGAACTCAAAAATAAATGACAAATCTCACGAAGGCTTATTCATTTTTACAGGAAAATTAAAAAGTATCTTCTGCTTTTTTAAACCTGTCCTGGTTTAAGAAAAACAGGGTTGGTTTGTTTGTGATGGCCACATCAAACAGCCGATTAGTGTATTCCTCCCATGTACATCAGTGCATCTCACTGGCTGTGGAGCTTTCGGTGGACTCGGTGTTTCTTTAAAAAAGGTGTGCAGATGAAAATAATTCCTTTTTCGTCTGCACTTGGAGGTGTCGCGACTTCCGTCTCTCTCCTTGCAGCTCAGCCCGGGGACCATGCCACCCACCCATGCCACATGCCTCCACCATTGAACTGAGTGGTAGCTTTTACTGCTGCTGTTTCTTTAACTGCGGTCTGAGTGTTTCCACTCCCCCCCGCCTTGCTGCACCTGTTCTAATCCTGCATAAACTTCTTAATACCTTGTTGTTCTCTATATAACATCTTTGTATTGTATTAAAATCTGATTTAGTTTCCTAAACTTAACAGAGGCCTCACAAACTTATTTTTCTTCTTATCCCTTTTCTTAACCCCTTCTTCAGGAATGGGAAGAGGGCTGATTAGAGAGTTCGTCCCATGATTGGCCAGCCTTGGCCAGCAGTGACAAAACCCTCCTCCAGACTTAAAAAAAAACCCAACCCAAAACCACAAAAGCTTCGAAGGGAAGACAGTCAATAAATAGTTTGAATACAGTAAACATCCTGAATAAAAACTTTGCTTACTAATTAGAATTTGGTTATAGTAAATGTTTTTGCCGAGAAACATGCTATCTCTTCTATTTTTTTAGTGGGAATTCTGCAATTAGAAGTCAGAATAAATCCAGCAAATGACAAAAATTCCCTCAGATACAACAATCCTTATCACTGCAGCACCTTATCAATTTAAGCACAGTGGCTTTTAGACAGATAATTTACAAATCTGGGCTAACTGCTGCAAAGAAGGCTAAGAGAGAGACATTGTTTTGAAACCAGTAATGCAACTTCTGTCAAAGTAGTATTTGCAGCCACTAACACAAGAATTTTATACATGTTCAGTTTCTCATTTGTATAGTGAAACGAGGCCAGAAGCAAAATGTACACACAATTAAATTTCTAGTGTATGGTCTGCAAGTTCACACTTTTCTCGTTAAAGCTGATTGGGAATATATCTTTCAATTAATGCGAGTTTTTTAATATCATGAGAAGTTGAACATTTTTTTCAATGGCAAGATTTTCAACATGCCATATGCATGTGTGACCATCTACATTAAACAATTAACTAATTAATCAGCATATCCTTTTATTTATGGCCCTGAATAAAACTTGGTTTTATTCAGTTTTTCTCAACAACATAAGATAAAGCCATTTTTCTAGGGGGTGTGTCCAGATGGTGATCTATAAGCTATAAAAATCATGACATCATTTGGAAAACTTAACTGCATTCCAGCTAATGGAAGTGTTCTAGTACGGAATGGTAACTGCAAGTACAAGTTCTAGTTCAACTTAACATGCATTTTTACTATAGAATTATGCAACTGAGATGGCATAGGAATTGCATATATTGCGTATATTCCTAATTCACCCAACAGAAGTAGTTTTGTACCGTGATGTCGGGCCAGCCTAATTGATTGAGATCCTAACCAAAAACATCCAGACTGTTTCAGTGTGTGGAGGAGGAGAAGTTGCCCATGGCTGCACCAGACTTTTGAATTTTAGTATTGAAAAGAGGCCAGAGATTTGCTTTGCTTGCTTCTATTTCCTCTATTCGTATCATTCATATCCTTAAACATCTTCTAATCCACTTCATTTTTCTCCTCACTGCACCTCACCTCACCTCACCTCACCTCACCTCACCTCACCTCACCTCACCTCACCTCAGAAGATGATATTTAGAAGTTGTGAAAAGTTAAAAAATACCACAGCAGTAAACAAATTCAAATAGCCCAATTTGAAAATTGTTCCATATTTAATGGCTACAGGTACATTATCATTAGAGTATAATGACTAGCTTCTCTGGCACAGAAATCTGACTAAACTAGCCACAATGAGTGAAATTCAGTGACAACAGTCACTAAGTTAAATGGTACAAGAGTTGTATTCTGTATGTGCAGAACAGGTGGCAAAACAGGTTCAGCCTCTATAATCCTCCTTCAATGCAATACTGAGTAAGCAGATACTTTTCTTATTTCAGTGTAGCATACCTGATTCTTGAAATGAGACTTTGGCTCTTGGGAAAGTTGATGGTATATAATTTCCTCTCATTTAGACAGATTGCTTAGAGAAGCATGCTAGCAATAAAGATAAGCTTTATTTATCATAATTATAGTGACTTGTTCTTTTAATTAATTTTCCAATTCATGCTAATGTTTGTATATTAAACAATTTACATTACTGCTTAGTGGAAGTAATATTGATACTACTCTTATTAAAAAAATAATCTCCATTTATGGTATAAACATACACAATTGTTTAATACAATTTAGGAAATCTGCTTTGTGTACCATATCAGAAATTAGCACATCAAATGTGTTGTATTTGGTAGACACTAAAGGCTATTAGAAGCATCATGTCTTTTTCTCATCAACTTATCAAACTGTTGCCTGACTGGCATTTCCTGATTACACACTATCTTCTTTACACATTTTCTTACACTTCAGTACCCAGCTCTGTCAGAAAATGATGGCATCTTTAAATTATCATCCATCCATCTTTAAATTACTTCCATTCATAAATACTTTGAGCCAGAGCCAAATCAAATTCCAAGCAGCCTAGAAAGGGAAGTGCTTATAAAGAAAGTGAGGATTAATGTTGTTTAAATGCACATTTTCTTAATATCTCAAAGTTCCCTTGCCAATCTTGCTTATATGTTTACTGTTGGTTTGCCAAGTTGCTGACAATTGTGACTTTTAAATTGATTTCATTGTTACAGCAGTCAGATGAATGAAAATTAAATTTACTTACTATATAATCAGCACCACTATCAGAAATAATAGTGTCCCCTTTCCCTCAGTATGTACAATGCTTCAGTTTATGATATTTGCAAGCAGGATGGGAATTTAATTCAGTCCATTCAGAAAACAACACAGCAATAGCTCTAGGTGATAGGAAGACGTCTGAAATGTTTGCAAAAATGTAGACTTTGTGGAGTGCCAGGTTCAATGCCTTGCTCACAGAGGGGAAACATCAGAGAAAACACCTTGAAAGAGGTGGGGAGCAGCTTCAGGGCTTTCAGGGAAAGCTGGCACCATGGTGGCTACCCTGGCAGGGCCATGGACATGGCAGGAAGTTTCCCTTCACTGGACACCCCAGCCTCTTTTTTCGTTTGGGTTTTTTTTCGATGAGTTGTCTGTCTTGTCTCCCTCCAAAATGTGGGCTGACAGTGTACAGACTACCCTAATAACACCCAGAAATAAAGAGAGTGCAAACTTGTGTGTGAGTCATGGTTCATATGTGTCTTTTGCTCTCTCTCTCACTGGTATTTAAAAATACCAGTAAAGTTTATTTTTATAAATATTTTTCTACTGTTTACAGATATCTTCCAAGTAACATCCTGCTGACTCCGTTAAATTTACTAACCATGCCAAAATTCACATTGATATTTATCACTTCCTCTAGTTTTAATACTTTGTCTTCTCTCAGTTTCTGAGTCTCCACAATATATTCTGCCCTGAAAAAGTATTCAAATAGCTGTAGGTAGACTTCACAGCTATTGTGTTCTTGCCCAGCCTCTCCTACTACTTGC
>NW_010400568.1:278179-295862 GCF_000710305.1 Buceros rhinoceros silvestris | reverse complement strand
CTTGAGGGAGACTTCACAGCTATTGTGTTCTCCCCCAGCCTCTCCTACTCCTTGCTCTTGCAAGACTTACTTCCATCTTCCCACTAACTAATATTGTTCATTCTGATTTTTTTTTTAAGAGGATGAAATCCAGCTCCCACAAAAATTGACATCAAGTTCAGCAAGGCTAAGATTTCATCAAAAGGTGGTTTTTAGCATTAGGATCTGACTTGTGGTGAGGATGCCTTACGTTTATAATAAACATAGCTCAACAGGGATGCATCTTGATACCTTTCACGTCCTGTCATTAAGCATTTTACTTGCCTTGCAGAGTGAGAATATATATATGTATATATATATACACACATATATATTTTAAACCCCCATATATATGTATATCTATGTTTTACGTGTGCCATACTCATAATAACTTCCAAAATCAAATTAGAGCCTTATAACCATGCTCAGTAGTGTTTGGCCCTATAAAAGGAAAGTAACATGGAATTTGTACTGCATCATCCCCTTTGTAATAATCCAGCCATCTCAGATTCAAACATTACTAGAAGACAGACAGCACTTCCCTTCAGGTCTCCCATCTCCAATCAGCTGCTCTGCCAATATGGACTCTCTTTTCTCTGAGAAACTGCGTTATGCTCATAATACCACACCCAAAATCAAATGACTTTCAGTGTCTCCTTAATTTCTTCTCCTATGCAAAAAAAAAAAAAAAAAAGAATATTTTGGAAATGGATGATATTTGGTTTCTGCTGGCAAGTTAGCAAACAAGAAATAGTGCTCCAAAGAGGTTTTTAATGCTGTTTAAAGATAATAACATTATTCAGTTTAAGATTTTCTCTATTTCAACATAGTATCAGAAGTCACAAAAACAATCACTCAAAAATGCAGAATGCTGATTTTATTACAAGACATTTCAAGTAGCTATCATCAACAAGCCACTGTTTTCCTGTATCACATCTCAAAAGTGCAAAGAATAAATAGTCCTTCTCTTAGAGGTAAGGGCAAATTTCATAGTGTGAAAAATGTATTTTCGTTTCTGCCACAAATGAAAACTTTGATATTTTTCATTTTTGTCTGTCACTTAGAGCACTTTAAAAAATGGGATAACAATCACATGCTGCTTGTAGAGTACAGAAAACACTGGGAGTATTTCCAGCAGGTGAAAATAACATGTTTTATTCAACCACTTTGAAGCCCTTGGGGTGGCACGCACAAAATTTAGTGTTCTCTGATAGCACCTGAGTAAGAACAAAGTATAATGGAGTGTTAGATTTAAAATTATTAACTAATTTTGTATCAATATTCCTCATGTTTAAAAATAAATAATACCAACATTTCATGCTATTCGGAATTTAAAGAATTGTTTAAAGAATATGTTTGATTGCAGTGGGCCAGCTTCATAATGGTACCTTTTATTTACAACAATGCTCTCTCACTTCTGAAATACCTTAGGCTGTCAAAACCTCATGCTTTAAAATACAATCACAGCTCAAGCTTGTCAGGAGGGAGGACAGAAGAATAACCAGACCCAGTTTCTTTATTCCTATGCAGCCTTGGTTGCTAATCAATTTTTGTCATCCTCCAAATCTGTAATTATGGTGTTGCTTTCAGACTGCAATAGAATACCAGGTTTACACAGCACAAGGAGAGATAAACAAGTACTCAGTGCAATTTAAAAGGTTTTGACCTTTAAAAGCTGTTAATCCGCACGTGAATTATAATTAATCAATTAAAAGAGATTCAGTCTAGTACCAACATAATTAGATACAATTTTACTGCTGAGTAAGCCATGATAACCCCATACAAATGAAGACAGAGTCCACTGCTTCCTTATATTTTCAAATATTCCAGTTCTTCAGTTTTACAAAAATGTGTATGCTTCCCAAGTGTGATTTTTATGGCTTTGGATAGTAGAAGTTTTGGATGGCTAAACTGCATTCCAAGTTCAATTCTATGGAATAGTGTTTGGAAAACTCTTCTTGCTTTAGCCTACATACTGTCTCAAACACTTCCCTCAGGGAGAAGGCAAGGAGGAAAATGTGATCGAAGGCACTGCAGCTAATGAAAATAAGTGATTGCTGATGACTGTTTTCTGGAGTCTTTGAGGCTGAATTCGGACTAAAACAGTAAACAAAACCCACATAATGTGTGTTGTATTTAACCACCATAGCTAATAGCCCTCAACCTAAACCCAATGGGAATATGCAGTGATTAGAGACACCTGCAGGTTAATAATTGGAGGCATCTAAGCACAGAGGCAATTAATATAGGAAAACTCTCCTGAGGTTGGAAAGGCTGCACTGTTTAAATAATTAAATAAATGCATACGTATGCATACATAAAAGGGAATATTTCCAATTCCTCTGAATAGTCCAGGTCTAAAGGCAAAGTCATCACAGAGGCATCCTTCAATATCCATATGAGTCTTGTCCCAGAAAATGGCTGGAATAAATAATTTGTTTTGTTTTCAAAACTTTAGTGGCCTGAAAAGTTAAAGTGTTTGATTTGCATACTTACTTGGTGATGGTTTGAAACTTGGTTTTGGAATATTTTATTATGGACTCCTGACTTTGAAGCTTCCCTGTGGAAACTACACATGAATATCAGAGGAATTTTTCTGCCTTGTTACATAGCATAAGAAATATGCCCAAAATTCAGACATGACAGATACTATTGAAGAACAATTTTACAAGACTGAATCCACAGGAATATGAATGATCTGATATGTATCACTTATTGGAAGGCTTACATGCTAGTCAAGCTTTATAGATGGAGCTTGGGGGTCCTATTTGTTGGCCACTGGAACACTACGCTGTCCTGCTATATTCTCAAATCTGTAATTCCTTTTATAGCATTTTGAACACAAACATTCATTAAAAAAAATAAAATAAGCTTTAGAAGAAGCTTGAACTGTGGTTTTAATATATGAAGTTAACATAGTTGTCTTTTTAAAGAAACTACCTGTAAGCCTGAAGAGATAATATTTTTCTTGGACATTTTCAGTCTTTCAGGTAAAATTTATCCCCCAACTATGTATGATGCAACTACTGTTTTACTATTCATTTTCTCTTCAAAGCCTGCTGTTAAAGTACATGTTTCAAGGGTAAGTAGCAAAGGCTAATGTATTCCTCAGCAAAATGGAAAAATGATAAAGTGAAAAAATTCATTAAAGGACATTAAAGGATAGCTTTGACCATGTGACCTGGTCATGAAAAACATTTTCAGAGAAAGAAATCTAAAACATTATGGAAATAGAAGGACATGAATTATTTATAAGCATAAGAGTCTCTCGGAAACATGCAAAATTTGCCCTTAAATGGTTCAGTTTAAGAACTGTTCCTGTTGCTTTTCCTTGCCTTCTATCAACGAAATACTTCCTTCAATCTTCCTATGTATTCCCATCCCTCAGTTGATTTTGACCTGAAAATGGTCATCCAAGTTACCTAAAACTTCTCCAATTTTCTGGTCAGAAGACTTTTTGTAGAGTGCACACACCTATGGGGCTGAAGAGGGTCTGAATTCATGAGGGAACCATATTAAGATTAAAGAAAGCATGAAACCACCCCAAGAATACGCACAACTAATCCCAAACAAAACAACATACAATGTAACTATTGAATTCTCCTACCAATCTGGGGCACTTTTCCTATCCTCTCTTGTTAGTGGAAAGAGGTGAGGAAACCTCCTTCTCATCTTTCTCTTTCCACATGCAGCCACAAGGGTAGGAAGGCTACACTGTCGCGATCGGTCGGGACGGACAACGCGACAAACAGCTTGTGTGCACACAAAGTCTTTATTGAAATCAAATTGCAACTGCGCCGCTTTCTCTCTTATCACATTGCTTTATACTCTTCTAGTACTTTGTTTATTATACGTGCCCTACCTGGATTGGTTTCAAGTGCACTCTCCTCCAATCAGCTACTGACCCAGCCTCTCTGTCTCCTCCCAAACATCACGCCTCCTGCTGCTGACTGACAGCAGGCTAATTCGGCCTCTTCCCTGCCGGGGTCACGCCCACAATTCCCTCTTTTTTGTTTTTCCGCCAAAAAAGATGGTATTCAGGGATTTCTGCAGGGCCCTTGCAGAAGTCCAGGAATACGTGAGAGGCAGATGGTCGAAATCCGGTAACGTCCCATCCATTAAAGTGCCCTCCCCCCCAATCAGCTCCGGCCCCAGCCTCTCTGTCTCCTCCCAAACGACACACCTCCTGCTACCGACTGACAGCTCTCTACTTAGGCTAATTTGACTCCTTCCCGGACCCTCTGGGGTCACGGCTACACTACACCAGCTACCCTGCCCACGTGTTGTCCAGTATGTCACCTCCAAAGTCAGAATAAAGGCTCAAAGCAGATGTCTAGGTGAAAAATACACTTTTCCAGAGGAGTAAGAAGCCCTGCCAGGCCTGTCTCCCTGAATTGCCAGGTCATATACAGCCATATACATCTTTCGTGCTTCTTACAAAATATGCCATACCAATCTGTATTCTCCCAACCCAAAGTATGTTTTCTTGATTAAGATTAAAATGAATTTAATTAGAGACATATTCTAAAATAATAGAAAGAAGGGAGGAGACTTGCTTCCGGCTTTCAGTTTAATCCTATTAGCTGACAGTAAACCTATCCCAGCTTTCTTGCACTAGATTTCCAGAACATTCTAGTTAACATTTTTTAGCATGATGACATGTTCAAATGCAATCAATCAGAGCACGGCAGAAAGGTCTCTCTGAGAAGAAGGGCAAGTAATTTTTTGCACATAATTTGCTCATTTTTGTTCTTTACATTGTCAGATTAAGTGGGCCACACTGAATTTAATGGAGAAGATAAGCTATTACTACATTGTGTTCCAAAATCTTCAGAGAAATACTGGAGATAATTGCCTTTAATGTTACTTTAATAAGCAACAGTCTTGCATGCACGTATCTGCATTGTGTATTCCGGAGTGGAATTACTAATTGTAGGAGTAATTTTTGTGTTTACAGAAAACCAAAATGTAAGCAGCATAATTTATATATAAATATCCCCTACTGTAAGCATTTCCCATGTAAAACTAAGTTAAGAAGAAAGAGAAAAAAGACATATGAACTCACCCAGAGATGTATGAGATGTGTAAGAGAAATGGTGGCTAAGGCTTCTCTGCATTCTTCCTTAAATATCCTCTTGACAAAATAATTCGTCTCCACAAAATTCTTCACCAGGCTTATTAACAAACCATATAATTTCTATTTATAATGATGCACAGTCTAAATCAAGGCAGAATCAGAACAGCTTCAAGACCTCCTAATAGATGTTTAGCAGAGAGAGAAGCAATACTTTTGTAAAAAGAAGATGCAGTTTGTTTGTTACCTAGTCTATAAGCTTTTAGGGTTTATACAGTTAATGTAATCCTCACATTATTGAGAATGTAGAACACTACAAATACAAAGTACCTAATAAAACTCTTTGAGAAATATGACACAGAAGGAAGGAATAATGGCCTCCTGAACTGAAAAACCTGAATTGTATTTGGGTCATGAGGCTGGGGCAAGTTAACTGAGGCCAGTGGCTTGCATGTTTTCACATGCCCCCCACCTTGCCAAGGGATTGAAGGACAGGAAATGATGTGGTGACATTCATGGGGATGGGACTTATCCTTTTACCTCTCTCAGGGATGATGGATGATTACAGCCTGTAGCAAATATTCTTCCAGTCTCAGTTGAGCTCTGTGTTTGGCTTTGTTTCAAAATACAAGGGGGCTATGTGGTACAATGCTCTGTGCAGTGGTGGAACTGTGAAGTTTTCCAGCAAATGCTTTCATAAGTTTATTTTCTCCAAAACTTTAGTACCTACGTTCTTTATTTCCAAGCCTCTTACAACCCCAACATGATGAGAAGTTGAGTTACAGTGACAAGTGGAGACTGGTTTGCCCAGGACTTCATGCAGGGAGAACAATTCGAATGGAGTATTAGTCCTTAGCCCAAGGTGGCACTGTAGTGCTAGGATTTTCCTTCAATTTTGGGATAAATGTACCATTTTACTCTGGCTCTACTCTAAGTATTTTTCACTAATGTACTATACATACTAACAGAAGAAACAGTAAACAAAATGTCTCTTACTCTTTTCAAAGGTTTTACAGACACCTGCCTTAGCGTTTTAACATCGTTTTGATTTTCTGTCCTAAATCAAGTCCAACAACAAACAAACAAAAATAACAAATTTTGAACGTGATCTTAACATTATTGGACATTTAAGAAAGTAATATCAATCTTTGTAATCTATTTTTGCCAAGAATGTGCAATCTGTAAAGGGATTATAAACCAGACATTTTAAACTTGAAAGGATAGACTGCTTATTCCTAATAACAGCATCTGGGATTAGAGCTTTAAAAATTAAAGTTTATAGAGCCCTAGAAACTGGCTTTGGCAAGCAAAATAACTTTAGAATATGAATATCTGTTTGGATAACCTATATATTTCTCAGTAAGTCAGTATCATGGCTCTCTAGATAAGGCATCCAAATTATAAACTAAACATTATCACATTTTTTCTCTTCCAGCTTTGAAAACTACAGGGAGATTTAGTAAAGTAAAAATAGTTAACTATTTCTTGAAGCCAAACTGCATCCTTTTGGTTTAAACCTAAACAATTTGTCGCTTGGAGCAAGTCTTCAAAAACAGTAAAATATTTATAAAGTGGTTTTGGTTGTTCTGGAAGACATAAGCTTAGTCTCACCAAAGGTTTAACATTTATTACGCCACCCATCTCCAATGGATGCAATGCTTAACGGGGACCACACGATAACTTTCTTGAACACTGCACTCCTGACAGCATTTTCTGGATGTTTGGGATACTTCTATGGCTTATCAGGCCTATGTTACTGAAGGGATGGCAATGGCATGGTAATATTAACATAATAGGGCATGGTGATTGGTGCTTCCCACTTTAATATTAAAGGGAAGGCACTTCTGAAGCTGCAAAGATCCCAAAGCCAATTATGTATTGTAATTACTGTAAGGTATGGAGATAGTACACTTCGGTAAACAGTCAAGAAAGGAAAGACAATAGAGTAAAGGAAGTAAGCCAAAGTTAATATATTTTTTAAATAAATCTAATACTTTCTGTAACTTTTAATGATTCAGAATTCTGAATGTCATTACATCTTTGTAGTCAACAATGTTAGGTATGCTGAAGACTGGAAGCAAACCAGGCTGGGGCCTAAAATGAATGGGTACATTTATGACATGAATATTACTCCTGTGCGTTTTGTGGAGCAGAAATGGTGGTCATCTTTACACTCATGAAACATCCTGGGTGCTAATTTTGTCAGGAACACTTTAATCTGCACCTGCAATCTGCTGAAGTATTCTTTTGCTTTCTGGAATGCCGGTAGGGATAAAATGGCTAGGATACAAATATAAAACTATTTCTTCAACCTTGCTATTAAACAATTCAACTTAAAATGTGTAATATATGGCTGGGTTGTGCACTTAATCTTTTCATCATGTTTATCTTCATTTACATACAGTTCTAGCTTGTGATAATATTCAGTTAGCTTTTAGCTTTAAAATTAAGTTAATTTTTAAACAGGTATTTTTTAACTCATGGCAATCATTTTGAAAGCCAAAGCATATATCTTAAATGCAACAAAACTGCATGTTGTAATATTGGAATTTAGCTTTCGTATACCCATCATGCCTCACCAAGAAGTTGAATTTCATGTCCAGCTTTATAGTAGGAACAAATTTTTCTGCGTATCCACGTTTTCATAATGAATATGCACAGGTTGAAGTTTCTACAGTTGTTACACCTGGTTTCTCTTTTGTTGCGCTAAACTCTTTTAATGAGATGTTTCAAAACTCTTTTCTCCTTGTTTCCAAACTCCAAGCTATTGTCAAATTATATTCTTTCTATATGAAAGATGTGTAAAAACAACTTGTCTTTTCTTTTGGTCCAGATTATTTGTCAAAAGAAAAGGAAATATTGTTGAGGGATTTTTTAAAATTATATACGTATCAATCCTGGGAGTCGCTCTGCATTTCAGAGAAGTATTTAGCACTCTTGTCAAAACACACATATATCTCTGAGACTTTACTGCTAATCAGTTTTGTGGAAAACATGCAGTTGAGCTCTACTTACACATGTTATGATGGAAAATGACTGTGTGATATCTTATGTTACTACTGACAATCATATTCCCTGGAAGAGATTACCGCCACTGAGATAACAAATGCTATTCCAAGTAATATACCTGAATAAACCGAATTAAGTAAACCAAATACTCAATTAAGTAAACCGAGTTAAGAACCAAATGTTTATTGAAAACTGTGTATGATCAATCTCTATAGATAATTACAACAACAATATAATCCTCATATAGTGAATGGAATTCAATAAAATCAAAACTAAATGTGTTCTGCGAGGTAAGACTAAGGTCAAACTGATCTTAGAAAACACATAAATCTCTTATCAAGATTTTCCTTTAAATTATACATGGCAATGCCTTAAAAAATGGCATAGTGTCTCCTCCTCTTTCAGATTTTCAGTGCTGGAAATACTTGCTGTTAGCTGAAACTTCGACTATGCTATTTCTCTTTTCTAATTCTGTCTCCAGTTACCACTCTGTCCCAGGACAATGTGGCATGTCCAGTTCCCTGGACCTGTATCCCTTTATTGCTGTTTTCTAAGATTTGTTTGCTGTTCTCACCTGCATTGACCTAACAATCAAAAATTATAATCTCTTAAACATACCTACTGGAAACTCCTATGAGACTAAAGGGGCGGTAGCCTTGAAAAGAGAAGGAAAGGATAGGTAGCAAGCTTAAAGTTGAACGCATAAAGAAGCCCATGTAGGTATGCACTGTTTTTCCAGAACAAAAGAACCTTTTGCCCAGGAGATCAAAATAAGGTAGTCAAAGAAAGTACCATAAAGGCTTGAAAGCTGCTGATTTGTCATTGGCTTGACTAATTATTTACAGAAAAAGGCTGAAACTGAAAAGATAATTCTTCCAGGTAAACAAATGCAGAATGATTACAAAAAGTGCATAGTTTGATAAAATAATGTATCACATTAGCCTGTAGAACACCCCTCCAGTCACAGACTCTAAATCTAATTGCAAGATAAGTTTTTTGGATATGAATGAATTATTACTAGTGAGGTCAGGATGTCTGAATGAGATATTGGGATCTAAGACCAGGAGAAGCAGCAGACCTGCACAGCCTTACTGATTGTTGGCTGAGTCCCATAGTGATGGTGAGAGTACTTTCTTAAATTATTCCACAGCTTCAGGGTTGGATAGTTAAATGATTTCACAATTTATTTATCATTTGTAGTGTAAAATATATTTGCTAATTTTCTGGTCCAAATTGTTTTCCTGGTCCCTAGACTTAGCACATTAGAGATAGTCTAATCGCATTCCGAGTGGCTATGAACAAAAGCTCACAGAAACTACCAAAGACTGCTGACCCTACAGATCTTTAGAACGGACAAGGAGAGTACAGCTGCTTTCATTTAACATGGGACTGAAGCGTGATAAAGACAGGGATATTAACTTTCATGGTCGTTTTCTTGAAATAAATTTTGTCGTTGTTGTTGTTGTTCTTTTAACCTTTAAAGCTTCCTGTATATGGTTACTTTAGTAAAGGCAGGCTGCTGTAACATATATCCAGCTGAAGAAACTGCTGGGAAACAGAGGTCAAGGAAGGGGTCCTGGATACCATCACAAAGAAAATCAACACCATTTTTATTTCGGTGTTCATATTTTGGGTGGGGTAGGAGCAAAATAGTCTATTATGCCAAGAAACAATTCCAGTAGCATTTTAGATGAAGCCATGCAGTCTGCAAAGAATGAATATTGAAGATCAACTCATTTCCTTCAAGGCTTTTAACACCTCGAAGGAAGTCACTATGAGCATCTAGGGGAAAAAAATGTCCTGAAGCTCAAATAAGGGCATCCATGAACTATTTAAATCTGAACATTGGACTTAGAACATTAACATCTACTTACATACCTTATGGGAGCATTTTATCGGGTATAAATGTCCAACAAATATATAACAAAGTGTTCAGATATGTAGATGTATATTATCGGCTCAAGGGGAATAGAGATGAAACATGAAACTACAAAAACATGAAACTAGAAAAACGCAGGGACCGATTTTATCTGAATTCCGTGCCTGGATGAGAGACCACCTGGTGTCTACATATTACATGGTAATATAGCTTTACTTTAGGGAGACTCAGCTAAGGTGAAACGTGAGATAGTGAGGCAGAGATTTTTTTAAAAACAAATTAATTGTATTCAAACATATTTTTTAATGATTGTTCAGCAACAGTTTTTAATTCTTAGGAGGAGTCAGGGTGTTGGAGTGATGGATTAAAAGGAAGCAAAGGCAACACACTTCACAAAGAAACAAATTGTTAATGAGATGTTGCTCTAGCTACATAGTTGAGGTCATTTAAGCCATCCTCTCTTGTAAAACCAGTAGGAATGGCTGAGTGATTAACTCATTTGCTAAATGACTGAACTAGATCAGACTCTTGAGAAATTCATGGGATGAAGAGTAGTTGTTCAAACGTGCAGGTGCTACTACTCAGTTTCTGGAAATTATCCTCTTCTGGCAGCTATTTAATTCAATCTAATTACCTATGCAAAATACTGTTACTTTTCTCATACATGACTCATTTTTCAAAGCATAGTCGTGTAAGTGTTATACTGCATGTGTGACCCAAATACCTGTTGATTAGAAATAGGTTAAACCTATAAAGGAAGTATAGCATAGATCTCAAAATAACTGTCTCGAAGATGCACTTTTGCAAATACTCAAAGATAAAAATCTACAGTTATTTTAAATTTATATAAATGAAAGCCTATTGATGGTTACATCACTGCGTTCATATTTTCTCGACCTCTCTGATAAAAATCTATTGGTTATTTATTTTCCTAAAAGCTATTAGCCAGTTTTGGATATTATGCAGTTTAAGCAGCTAAAAAGTAATGCATGATACAGTAACTGAAAAAGGTCAACTGAATGTACTCAAAGATGAAGAGCAGTAGATAAAATTGTGCTGGAATTAGAGATATATTAGATCACCCAGGTCATCTTTCTGACAAAGCAGAGTTGTTTCCTAGAGTTTAATTTCTCATGACGTTCAGTTTTTTTAAAGGACTAGGAAAGGTATCCAAACATTGATTTTATCCTAAAATCTAAACCAAACAATGTTGGCTGAACTTTTCGGTAGATAGTTACATAGTAATATTGTTGCAGTTTGAAAATCAGCATAACTGCTTAACAGTGAAAATTCACCTATGACATTTAAAAATTTCTTAGAAGGCTAGAGTGAAACAGAGGAAAGCCTATTTTCCACACTCTGTTTTCTTACAGTCTTCTTTAGGTATCTTAAGGCTTCTCATTTAAAAAAGTTAAAAAGCCCTCTTTTCTTTCAGGTTCAGAATTTAATGTGACTGTTCCTAGAGTTGTCACAGTTGTTACCCAAACATGGTTTCTAAAGTGGTTCATAGACATATAGAGGTAGAGGGTAATTACTATTACTTTCACTGCTATCGCAAAACAGTGTTGCATGATAATATTCAAGTTGGGCTATTACTGGATTGAAAATCACAAATAAGTGTCTCAAATGAACAGAATCAGGAAGAGAGCACATCATGAATATGTATCCCACTCACTGAACTCCGTTTGTTCACTAGGAAAAGTCTGTGCATAAACCCGGATGTAATTAAAATCAAATCTGTTTGAACCTTGTTAAACATCTACAGAATGTAATAGTGAACTGTCTCTAACAAATTTATAATCGTGCTACTTCAGAAAAAATCATTCACTATTAAAAAGAAGAGAGTGTGGTGACTAATGGAGTTCATTTTAAATCTGTGCTGCTTGTTCTGGATGGTTGAAATCAAAAGAACACTTTTTAACCACTTGGTGTGCTTTGAAAACCCTAGACTTCCCCTTCTTTGATCCAATGAAATGAAGGGAAACATGTAGCCTCTAGGCGGTTTTTAGGTACTGAAAGATCAAATAGATGCTATTACAGTGCAATTTGCTTGGTGAAGCCTAAAAGAATGGATCTATTCAAAAGTTACGGTGTTATTTAACAGATCACATAGAAGAGCAAAAAGTAACAAAACTGAAATCATAGTCCATTTGTAGTGTTGATTCAAATCTTGTTACCAAAAATTACATTCTTTACTATCATCGGTAAGGTTGTCTAGTTTTTCTTTTTTTTTTTTTTTTAAGGCAGTAGACCTGTTTAAATTGTTCATCAGAATAGAGTTGTAGGTTCAATCTATAGCTTGATACCTCGTTTTGGTTGATAATCAAGTTCTGTCTTTTGTGCATGTATTCCTTATGAATTAAGTATTTAAATGACTTCGATATCTCTCCTCTAATTTAATTTTTGTGTCATCTCTAATTTCCTAGAGTTTTGCTGCTCTAGATGAATAATCATTCAATGATCTTCTAGGATTCACAAGCATTTTCTTGAATTAAATGGCAGAGTTCTAGGAAGCTGCACAAGAGAAAAACCCTAGAAACCAATATATACAAATATTCCCTCATCATTCTTTGTGTTTGCCATGCTCTGATTATTTTGTTATAGAAAAATGGAGTTAATATGGTAATTGTTCAACGAAGACTGGCATCCTAACATTGCATAGAAGTATTTGATACAGGACAAAAACCTGCCTTTGGAATTCACTGTGATTTGGCACTCTGTAAAAGTTTGAAATAGAAGTTACAGTATTTTCCCTGTTTTCCCACAGACCTTTTTTTTTTTCTCTATGCATGACAATTTGAATAGTTCTAAGAAATCGCATTTAACTAAATGTAGATAGCACTGGCTTTCTTAGCCTATGCCTCTTGAAATGCACGGGTCACACCTACTCTACAGCAGGACAATTGTGTGGTTGTTGTAGTTGTGGAGTTAGTACACTTCTCCAAGATTTACAGTGGTGCACTTAACTCCCGCTCTCTGACTATTCTGTGCTTTCCTTTACACCTCAGTACAGATAAAAGACCCATGAATATGGTGCAGGGAAATTTGATCATGTCAAAAGTATTATTTTCATGCTAAGTATTGTATGTTACAAAGGACAAAATGGCCTGAAATCAACACTGACTTTGTGATATAGAAAGCATTAATTTGGTCCATTGCTCCTGAAAAATTGATGAGTCGTCAAATAATCAGTACAGTTCTGCTTTCACAAGGTTAATGTAAAAAAAAAAGCTTGCTATAGAAAATAGTAACAATGAGATGGTATTCCGTGAGTTTTAGGAGATGACTTCTAACTGGGTCTACCAGAGAGAACAAGGACATGAAGAACCACATCTGAGATTTTCATAGGGTTCTTGGAAAAACAGGATTAATTGCCAACACACCTTGACCTAAACCTTTTCCTGAGCAAAATTAGCACTCCTTTCCATCTTGCTGATGGTAAAACCTGATTAAAAAAACAAACAAACAAACAAACAAAACACAAAACCCAGTCTTTTTTCACTAGCATAATACACACCTCCAATTGTCTTCCAAAGTTGTATGGAAATAAGCTAAGATCATATCCCTCCTAAAATATCACTTTCTACCACAGCGTATTCACACAGTTCAGAAAAATCCTTCTGCAGAGAATAACTGTCACCAGCGCACAGGGCTTGGCTGGGATCAAATGTCATTTATTTGCAAATCTACATTAGAACCTTGAAATCGATTCCATTCAGATAAACTCTTCCTAAACGTCTTGACTCTTCCTATGATTCTGGGCATTAGTATATAAGTAGCAGCACTGGATACTTGATTTACAAAAAAGATGCGGCAAATCAGGTGCTGGTATCAGTTAGCTTCTGTGTTTCCAGTTCTGTGTAAGCTAAATATTCCCCATGTTACGCATAAGCAGATTTGGATATTTTGCATTCATCCATTCATAAACTTGTTTCTAGAAAACACATTGTTATTCTTTATCATTGAAATCTAAAATACAATGCATACACATACACATACATGTGTTCACAGTCAAGTTATGCAAAATTCCTATTAAGCATTAATGCAACATCATCTGGATTGATTTGCCTCTTTCTGGGACCGGAAGTTTTTGAGTCCCATTTTCTTTTATCACAAACGCAGTTTTGTTTTTAAAGATCTAATTTTAGATCTAATTTTCAGTAATGCCTAAATGACCCAGTAGCTGTAAACCTGCTTTTAAAACTGACTTAGCCTTAC
This sequence comes from Buceros rhinoceros silvestris, assembly GCF_000710305.1. Taxonomy (NCBI): domain Eukaryota; kingdom Metazoa; phylum Chordata; class Aves; order Bucerotiformes; family Bucerotidae; genus Buceros; species Buceros rhinoceros. Next base: position 281,664 of record NW_010400568.1, on the reverse strand, counting down.
AAATGGCTAATTAATAACATTAGTTTCATTCACCTGCTGCCAGGTTCATCAAGTTGATGAGGAACTGCAGGTGATCCAGAATAAATCTTCTTTTTTCCCCTCAAGTCTATTTAAAACTAAGTGTTGTTTTATCTTAATTTATATTGTGTTAAAACCAGTAAATGATTCATAATTTCTAAATTGCCTGTGACTGATAAATTCTCATACTTGAATACTCAAGGTGAGAGTCATGGCTAGCACATCCTGTGACACAGTTGAAAGATGGAATTGTTACTTGGATTGCATCAACTTCAGAGTCACGGTTTTGCAAGAATAACTCACAGCTGAAGATCTCACTACACAGCCAACCATTTCTACTGTGGAAGGTACTGTTACTATTAAAAGACTAATTTGTAGCCTTAGTTTTCATCAATGTTGTTAATACTTCCACTTGGGCTACACAATGTTTTCTCTGCAAGGAACTCAAACCACACTCAAGCACACTTAATTGCTTACAAACTTGATCTTTCACTGGGTGTGTCAAAGCATCTGACTTTTGATCGTCTCCCAATAAATGAACGGCAGTACACAGTTTTATGGCTATTTTACATGACTGCTTGAAGAAAAACACCACTAGAACATGTTTCTTGCCTACCCAGCCCTGCAGTAACTTTGTTTTTCTTCCTAATTAAGAGAAAGTATGGAAGTTTAGATTTCCAAAGACACCTGCTAGAAGGTAGGTGTTCAAATACCATTGATTTCTATGGGACTTACGTATGCAGCTTCCCTTAGATTCTCCCTTGACTCCTAGTCTAAAGTTTGATTGGGGAAAAAAAAAAGTGGAAATAGCATTACTGTGTAAAATAACCAGAGAGGAAAGGATGAAAAATTAAAATTCTTGCTTTCTTTCAAGGAAGCATAGATTAAAGATTGGGGGGGAGGGGGGGGGGGGGGGATGGTGAGCGGGGACTTACGTATGCAGCTTCCCTTAGATTCTCCCTTGACTCCTAGTCTAAAGTTTGATTGGGGAAAAAAAAAAGTGGAAATAGCATTACTGTGTAAAATAACCAGAGAGGAAAGGATGAAAAATTAAAATTCTTGCTTTCTTTCAAGGAAGCATAGATTAAAGATTGGGGGGGAGGGGGGGGGGGGGGGATGGTGAGCGGTGAGCGGTGAGGAAGAGAAAATATTTCACACTCTTTTTTTGTCATACGTGACTAAGCTGATAGAAAGAAGAACATTAGCTGTAGAAAGCAAAATCAACATACTAGGTTAGTGGCATCATAAATTTTAAGGACAGAAGTTCTATTTCTTAAATACAGCAGCCAAAATAGTGGTTTATAAGGAGCTACCACAAACTCTCGCTTTTCTTCTGATGACAAAATAACAGAGTCAGTAGATTATAAAAAGATACTGGAATGACTGTTGAGACAAACTGAAGAGAAATATTTGATTACCTCTCATCTTCTGCCTTCTGTGTTACAGATAAACAGTCAAATAATTGGGTAAGTATTGTGACTGAACAGTAGGAGCTTTTGGCTTTAAAAGGCCTTAGTTATTTGTGAAATTTAGAAATAAGGTGGGAGAAAAAAATTGTAGCTTCCCTTTGTCATGTAGACAGGCATTTTGTTTCATGTATGCTTATATTCCAAATTGGTAGTTTGATGTCAACCAATTACATTAACTTATTCAGCAGTACAATGCTGAGGTATCAATTAGAATACATTAGGACATAAGAAGCATGTCTAAGTTTGCTCTCCTGGTAGAGTCAAATAAAAATGTCAAAGTACTGCAATCAGACAGTTCAAATATGAATATTCATTGGCAACTGTTTGTGACAGATTTATGAATGCTTTCACCTGCTGGTAGAAAAACATTAAGTTGCAAAATAAAGCTATTAAAGTAAGTGAAAAGGGAAAAAAAAAAGGATATACACAGATGGATGATGATCTTGGAATTATGCAATCTTGCAAGAAAAGAATGGTTTTATTCTTCGTATTATGAAAACATTTGTTTTATATATGCAGATTGTCAAGGTCTTAGCATTTAACTCACTATCATCACACAACGTTCAGCAAACAGTATTCCCAGTTTATGTGAAATGATGCGCACAGCATCTAATCATCTTGTGGCAGAAACACATGCAATGGTAATTCTTTGAGGATTTTGACTGCCATGCTGAACTGCTATTTTCCTCTTTTGTGTTAACAAAAGAAAAAATCTCCATTAAGAGAAGAACATTTTGTTGCCCAGGATCAGCCTGAGGATCTGAAATTTCTTTCAACATATTAAGTCTCAGGATTTTTAAGAGGAAAGCATTAGTCCTGCTTTATAGGTGGGGAAACTGATGAATACAGAGTACAACTGATTGGTTCAGTTTAAAATCAAACCAAACCAAATCACACAGGATAGAGGCAAATAAACCAATTCAGTATTTTATTGATGGATTAAGTAATTTCTGTAAGTTAAAGCACTATTTTAATGATTTATGCTGGAGAAGTGTCATGATCTGAAGCTTGTTAAAAAGTATGTAAAAAAAGCAGGTGCTTGTTTTTGCTATTTGCATCATAGACAACTTTGTGGCAAATTCTTTGCATTAGTCTCTTAAATGTTGCAAATTTGACTCCACAGCCCTCATTTCAATTGTTTATAGAATCATAGAATCACAGAATCATCTGGTTGGAAGAGACCTTAAAGATCAACGAGTCCAACCGTTACCCCTGTACTGCCAGGGTCCCTACCCCATCTCCCTCAGCACCAAATCCACACGGTTTTTAAACACTTCCAGGGATTAGGACTCCACCACATCCCTGGGCAGCCTGTTCCAATGCTTAATAACCCTCTCTGTAAAGAAATTTTTCCTGATATCCAACCTAAACCTCCCCATGTGCAACTTGAGGCCATTCCCCCTCATCCTGTCATTCTCAATATGGGAGAACAGATCGACCCCCACCTCCCTACAACTTCCCTTCAGATAATTGTAGAGAGCAATAAGGTCCCACCTGAGCCTCCTCTTCTTCAGACTAAACAGTCCCAGCTCCTTCAGCCGCTCCTCATAGGACAAGTTCTCCAAACCCTTCACCAGCTTTGTTGCAAGCATAAGTGAAATATGCCAAAATTCAGATTATTTTAATAAGCTGATGCAGGCAGTTAAACAAGTATTTACATCACCATCCATAAATACAATGCTCACCTCAGTGGATTTGTGTGATACTATCTGACTTGGCTCCATAAAGATAAAATCGGAAGGAAACAAAGTAGAAGAGATAAGGGTTAATAATAACAGTTCTTAATGAAACAACAAAGGGGAAGCTACTAAATGGGGAATAACTCAGCCTTGCTGCAGTGGCAAGGCTTATCTGTACCAAATGGAAATAAATCTAATAGTAAAAAAATTAGTTAGTTTAAGCAAGAAAGAGGTTTGAGTGGGTATCTTAACAAGAATTGTATTTAAGCCTGGAAAAAAAAAATCAACGCCCCCCCCCCCCCCCCCCCCCCCACCCAAC
>NW_010400568.1:256944-278019 GCF_000710305.1 Buceros rhinoceros silvestris | reverse complement strand
CAACCCCTATACAAAAAGGGACCAAATAGCAGAGCAGGAATAAAAAGAATGCTAGATTCACAAAGGAAGGTTCAATTTTTTGTGAGAATAAATTTTTGTAAAAGCTTTTTCTTGCTTCAACTATTTATCCATATCTGTGGGTGAAAAGAAAGACAGCACTGTCTTGAAGAAGTTCATTTTATTAAGCTGTTTTATTAGCTTGCTGGTCTTTTGTTCTCTGGGGGAAAAAAAAAAAACAACAAACTGTCAAAGAGAGTCAGGCCAGACAAGTTAACCTGCCTAGCTAACAGAGAAAGGATGGTGCAGTACACTTCCTCCTCCTCTGAATGATGTATTTACTGACTGGAAGAAAAACGAGACATTTGCTGGAAAGATGTAGTCAGAGGGACTAAAAAGGGGTGAAAATGTGCTGCCCAGCTTTTAGGCTGTGGAAACGACGTGATCTTGTTTCACTGTGTGAACCCTACACATGGTGTGATCTTAAAGTACTCTCTGCATTTTTTGGCAACCAGAAATTTGAGCTGTATCCTAAGGCCCTACTTACCATGGGTGGTTTTTGGTTTGTTTTTTTTTTTCCTAATCCCTTTTTGAGCCTATATATGCATTCAGTGTCAACAACATACTCCAGCAACAATTTACATAATTTAAGCAATAGAAGTAAGAAAATAACTTCCTTCTAAACATGTTACTTGGTAGCCCACAAGATGTTATAAGCAAGATCATCTTATTACTCTGAACCTTCTCCCTACTGACTTTTCAAGCTGCTTTCTAGGAGGGACCCTTACTCCCAAGGTGGCTTCCTACTGAAGTCAGAGAGGCTTAGTATGGTCTCATCAGTCCAGTAACATATAGTAGTTTACAAGATTTGTAAATTAGAGAAAATACAGCCATCCTTATAAAACCACATTTTTCATTCTGAGGAAGCCATAAATAATGTTTGCAATTATATTTTTCAGCTACAGAATTAGAAAATACTGAAGAACTTGGATAACACATACATGAACTTTGTCAAATATTGGCAAAAAAACCCCTGAAGTCTGGATGACAGTTCTTATTTTGTTTGCTATTTCTTAATCTTATGTAAGATTTAAATAAATCTTACTGCAATCTTATGAGAAATTCACTGAATTCAATTTGAAAGGAAAAAACAAGATGAAACCAAACAAGTCAGAAAATCTATCCCATTAAGCAGATATGTATTGAGAGAGGAAAATTTGGTGGTGGTTTTTTTTTTTTTTAAAGTTTATTTCTGTAGGCATATTAACAAATAGCTATGGTGGAATTCTAGTTTTTCATTATGTTTTGTACTTGTTTCCTGTGGGCAATTATATACATAAGCTTTTAAAAAGGAGTTACATGAATAAAGTTGTTTCATCTCTAATTAGGAATTAACATAGGTATTACATCATGCTTAAAAGTTAACGGAGCACCATGGTAACTTCAAAAATGAAACTTATTCAAGGTGTGCCAAATGCACTGAAACATTCTTATTAGTACACTATTCTTAAAACTTCTTTGCAGACTGCATGAACTGCATGAACTTTAAAAAAAAATTAGTTTATGAATTACTGCTTTGCTGTATTCTATGCTTTTTCAGATTGAGATTGCTCCCTTTCACTCATTTAAGGTGTCGTGAAACTGTTTTTCATTTTATTGAATTCAGTTTGACTGTATACTCCAATCCACTACAATTTAAAATATTTAGTACCAGATGTCATTTTTTTCCGCTCAAGAAAAGATGGTTGTGGTTAAAGCATTCATGTTCATATTTAATTTCTCCAAATTAACAATGTTAATGTTTTCTTTCTCCTTTCACATTAATCTAAAGAAGGACAGAGGGACACTATTTAATCTGGGTCATGATCTCAGTTTTTGGTTTTTGAGTTACAATCAAGAAACTCTTGTAGAGGGCTAATATTTTCTTGGTTTCTTTCATACAGGAATTTTAAGTAGTGTGTACAGAAAAGAGAGACAAACCATTTATATTACTTGAGAATGCTAAATGCCTCAGTTCTCAAGGATGGGGAAAAAACCCACCACTTTTCCTTGCCTTTCATGACCAAAATTTACATGCAAGGGCCTGTACTGCATTCACTGCCTGTACTGCAGCACTCAGTGCATTTCTTTTTTTACTATGATGCTGAATAAGCACTTATTTTCTACAATTTTTAAATCATATTTTGAGGAAAAAAACCAGAGATTTCCACTATTGCATTCACAGAAAAAAAATGTTTCTAACCTGATCTGATCGATGAATCTCTCAGTTATAACTAGGCAGGTATTACATATTTTTTAGTAATAACTTTGCCAACATTTTGCTGTAATGTTTTCATTCCATGTGAGATGGGTAACCACTATTATATCTTCATTTTGTGAAGGGGAAACAGACCAAATTCTGATCCCATTATAATCACTAGCAATATTTTCATTTACTTTAGGTTTTTGTTCTAATTATCTTTTCCATTATTATTCAAGACTGTCAAAAAAAAAGAGAAATTAAACTCACTTCTCACATACCGCATCCCTGATGCTCTCTAATAAAAATAATTACATAAAAAACTCATATAATGATCTGCAGAATAATCTCTCTCTCACTGTATTACATTTATTAAGAAAGTAGAGTTTATTAAAATAGCCAATAGCTTTTAGCATGAAATGCATTCTGTGATGGTGTGTCAGTCTGCAGATGTTTAGGCCTTTTTGTTTACTACAGCTAAATGAACTTACTTAAAAAAAAAATCTCACTATTAAGACATTTTTTCTTTAACCTCTCCTGCCTTCTCCCAAAATACGCCAAACATCCGCTTGGCAGACTTAAAAATGAAACAGGATACCGGTCCTGGGACTTTTTTTCACAGCCAAAACACTATGCTGCAGAGGTGCATGGACAAAGCACATACAGAACAATATGGTGTGTAATTGTATGTACGCTGAATGTGCTCGTTTTCTGAACAAGCCATGTGATAAGAGCTCTGACACATCTCCTTAAAGGTCTGTTTTCCATACCACTCACAGCCTAGATGATTTCCAGATGTATTATGTTACAGATAGATATGTAAATTGAAAAAAATATGCTTGAAACAGTGCTGATTCAAGATATGATAAATCATTCATCTCTCCCAGCTAAGTTAGTTGTCTAGTGAGGAATAGCATTACAAAGAAACAAACAAAATCATAGCTATTTCTATAACTTAGAACTGTTCTGCTATGACAGATATAACAACGCAGGAACTTAAAAGATAATATTCTCACTATTTTCTACAACCACTCCCAAAAGGAATTCTTTTGATACTTCATTGAGCCATGACCTCTATCACTGTTTTTCACTGGGTTCCTTCTTCCTTTTCATCATGATATGTAATAAAAAATAACACCCGGTAACAGTCAGTTTGCCTACTTTGACCTTACACACACACAAGTAAGGGCAGAGATCGGAGTACAGAGCCCATAAACTGTGTCCGAAGTCCGGCATGCTTAACCCAAATACTAAACCCTATTCCCACGTTGAGGCAGCTGAGGGGGAATGGGTGTGCATGCTGGTCTTTTTTCATAAGTGTACACCATGTTCCACCAAAAAAAGGATGGAAACTGGATGAAAGGAAATCATCCACCTTTCAAGACTTTGCATCAGAGAAGTGATTGCTAAAAAGGAAGAAGGCAATGGGTTTGGATGAAAGCTTGCTAAATATTTCAGCAAACAAATCAAAATGTGATTTGGCCTTTATACAGTAAAATTAATATTAACACAAGCTGTTTAAAGTGCTGTTCAAAATGAGCAAGATGATTTTCATTGAATTAAGTCTGAGGAAAAACAGTAAACACACCAGAACACAGACTCTGCAGCAAATTCAGCACAGATAACAGAACAAATGTTGGATTTGAGTTTAACATGCTGCTGAATCAATGCTCACAGAACCCAATGGAGCTGCTCCTGAATCAGGTTCTGTGGCCAGCATAAACTGTTATCCAGTAGCCATGTAACCTTTTTATTTATATATACTGTGAAATAACTATCAGTCTTACGAAGTTTTTAAACCTGTGATTAATAGTCCACTTTTCTTTACATTTCTTCAGAAAAATATTTTATCATTCTTTTACTTCATGCTGTTTCCCAAACCCACAAATGACCACCAGGAGCTCAAAGCAAATATCCTACCAGTTCTATCATAGTAAATCTAGACAAACTTCCCCTCATCCTTCTATTAACAATGATTATTTTATCTCATGAGTTATCAGTTCGTCTATCATGCATAGCCATATGGACAGAGAGATCAAAGGAGAGATTAAAAATCCTTTTCTTGATGCGGCCAAGGGGAATCAGTTCTAAAAGGGGAGGTCAAGCTTGAGGCTATTCAGAGAAAGAAGCAGAGATTCTATTTGGAGGACTGTACTAGAAATCAAATGATGTATTTTCACAGCCCCTTTAGAGGAGCAAATAGTAATAGGTTTTTGTTGCTATGTTTCAGTTAAAACTCACATGTGTAGAACAGAAATTAAAATAGAGCTACTGTTTCATATCTTGAAACTCAGTTATAGTTGACTCATTTATGTAAGGACAGTCCCAGGCTCGCAGAATATCAGGGAAGCTTTTCATTTAAAGCGAGGCTTAATGAGGAATCCCGGGTGAATCCAGAGGGCCAAGAAGTACTTGGTGGTTAACTGTGAGAACTGTTGTCTTCTAGCCAGAAAACAGATGCTATATAGATAGCAGCTTCCTCATGCTGCTCTGCTAATATGTTAACTTTGATCTGGAGTAACAATTACAGAGACAGCAAAGATCAATTATTATAGTCATGTACAGTCCTGACCTTCTAGTTTGAACTTTTGTTTGTACTAATGGCTACTTGGAAACTGAAAATTTCTGCTCAGGTGAACATGAAAGCCTCTTGAACTGAGGGCACTTTCTCTAACTTCCCCCCTCCAGGTCATGACCCAAGTCCAGTTCACCTCAACAGGACCTGAGAATAGTCCACATTGCACCGCTTTCTTATTCCAGTGGTAAAAATACAGGTATAATTTCTGCTTGAAATGCCTGATATAACAAAAAGAAAATTCCACTTCAAAAGATAACTTTAAAAGTAGCTCTTGACTCCAAGAATATTTTACTTCAGATAAGCTCATTTGGGTTAGTATTGGGCACAAGTAACCTAGGTATATACACCTTCTCCAGCATTTTGTTAACCTTCCCAACACTGTTCTGGAGGTTTTATCCCAAAATCTCCATTCATAATAGTTTCAAAACATAAAAGCACAATAGTCAGAAAACTATTTGATCTGTTGGATTTAAAAGTTGTCTCCTACCCTAAGATGTTTTCCATGACAGTCATGACAGATGGAGTAAGTATGTTATTTAAATCTGAAACAGCAAATTATTCTGATCATGATCATATAAAAATGAGATAAGAAAGGTCTTAATTCGGTGGGCTGGAACTTGTCCCTTTTTCCTCTCCACTCTGGACACTTCTGTGCTTTCTTTCATGTGGATGGCACCAATCCATTGCACATTGTGCTTGGAAGAGGAGATGTAACAGTTGGACTTTACCTACTTAAGGAAAATATTGCTGCTGCTGGGCATTTTTTTTTTCCTATCACATCAAATATTTGTGTGGACATCTAAGAAGAATGATGCTGCCTGACTATTTCATAATTGCCACTCATATTGCTCTGACATATCTTGACTTTCTGGCCTAATTTCATCCATCTTACTGTTCTTCATTTGTTGTCTGTGTGCATCTAAAAGGAAGTCTGGAGCATCTTGAGGTCATTAAAAAGTGTAAATCACAACGACAAATTTACATAATGTGTCAGTATGTATCTGGCATGCCCTCATGGAAAAAAACTTGCTAGAAAGCTCTAACACTACCCACACTTTCTACAAGTTTACTACAAAAAGCCAAAGCACATCACATTCTTACAAGTTTCTGTGTCTGTATAGCTTTCAGAAAGTTTGCAATATATTTTATTAGTAATAAAATCGATCCATACATACACAATCACATTTATATCAAGTCTCTTTTAGGATTTTAGCGTTATGAAATGATGTCACACCAATAGACGAAAAATGAATAAGCTCATAGCTTAGCTCAATAAAATAAGTGCATTAAAGAACCACTCACCCACAGACGGCTTTATGGTTAAAGGAAAATAGAAAAGCAGAACAGTTATTGAAAAAATGAGAACAGACCGACTACATTCTTTCTATCCAGCTATAGCAGTTGATTCTAATTTGCTTTGTTTCCATGAGAAACATAGATGGAAATTTGTCTTCATGTTTTTTCAAAGCAAAAGCAAACATATCCTTCCCCCGCTTCCAATTTTAATTTATTCACAAAGAGTGCCTTAGCATCCTCTTTAAAGGCTTTTCCTTACTATATAAAAAACCTAGTGATTTTTTTTACCGACAAGAAATTTACATTTGAAACAGAATTTATTTAGAAAAGTAGAAATGCCCTTGCAAGTTCAGAGCAACTTGAAAAGCATAAAGACAGGGAAAAGGAACAGTCATTTGTGCTGAATTATGACCTTCTTCATCACAGAAAAGAAAAAAAGATTACAGTGAAGGCAAGAATGCATGCAGAGATATCTTGGTCATCAAGGAAAGTATTTGCAGATGGAGGTAAATTTAGGGAATGTAAAGCATAGAACAAAAGGCTCCAGGGAAATTGTTCTAAATGAACATGTTCAGTGTCAGTTATTTCTATAGCAGCTAATCAGTGAATAATAAATATATAAGCAACGGAGAGCGTTATTCTCTTCCCAAGCATAGTGAAAATGTCAGAGCATGATGCTATATATTCCTAGAAATTCCCAGGATAGCTGCAGACAAGAGGGAGCCACCCTCTTGTGTCTCCTCAACAATTCAGCTGAGTAAGTCTGATATTAATGTTTTATGTTTTTCATTAAAAACACATAGTTAGTTCTAATCTATTTTGGGTGAGTATTCAGTTATATAATGGGGGAGGAATAATATAAATGTTTGCTATTAGTTTTTAAAATTAATTATTTTTCCTTTTTCTCATAAGATACTTTGCTGCCTGTAACTTCAGTGTCAGAGGTAAAAGAATTGTAATCACATGGCCACACGCAGCCCTTACACAGTATCAATGTAACTTCTTTCTAGATTGTAGTCAGTCCAAATATTTATCTGTTAAGCAAATGAACACATGAATTTCTTAAGTCAGAAATACCTTACAGCACTGTTTCACTATTTGTTAACGAGCAAAAGAGAATGTTAACATGTTTATTCAGTGAAGAACAACGTATGAGGAACAACCAAGTAGGTGTGAAAATTTGCAGAGACAATAATGAACGTGCTGCTACTGAAGCAGGATAGTCTTGTAAATAAAGTATATTGTTGACACTAATAAAGCCCAAGAACTATTCTTGCCTTTGATACAATCTTCTTGTGTCTTCTATTCAATAAAATGGAGAATGCTGCAGAAACCTCAAATCTAGAAGACATCTAGATTTTTTGCATCTGTTTGGAGTGTTAGTCACATCTCTTATTGTTAAACATATAAGTCAAAAATGACAAAAAAATCCCCAAAACCCAAAAAACCCTTAATCATGGAGTCATAATGACTTAACAGAACAACAATATAGTTTAGGCACTTCTCTGTTCCATTTGCTTCCAGCTCCTAAGTAATAAACTAAAATATGTTTTAACAAGTTCTAAGGAGGTTTACTAGACCAGTTTTAAGTCATCAAAGATATTCTAGTGTACTACTGTTCACAAAACATGTAAAGTTGTTGTAATAGCAAATATTTGAAATAATGCCCTGTCAAATCATTATATGTCTCAAAATCGCAGAACCACAGAATCACACAGAATCATCTGGTTGGAAGAGACCTTTAAGATCATCAAGCCTAACCATTCACCCTGCACTGCCAAGGTCCCTAAACCAGGTCATTCCAAATGTGCAAATCCCCATTTCTCAACAAAAAGCCATTTTGGTTTGTCAAATAGTGTTCTGCCTGTATCAGTTATTTAAATTCATGGCCTGCATTAGCTATGCTCAAGGCGGTACATAGTACTGGCCAATTGGCTAGGAAAAGACCTTCAAATTCCTACATATGCATATCACATTTGCTTGAGTCTGATCCTCTCTTCAACATTGAATGCAGTAATCCTTGAGCTAGCAGCACCACTTACATGAGCAAAAATTGTGACACTTTTTCCCTCCTCTGGGGTATGGGAGGGACCCAGCACTTCTGCATTGTCATTTCTAGACTACGTACTACTGGTACTTCTGAGTCATTAAAACCTATGAGCGGTGCAGGGCAGCAGGAGGCATCAGGCTGAGTGACAATGCCCCGGCCAAATGCAGAAGTGAAAATGAACCTTTGCAACCTCTTGCCAGCATCCCTGCAGGGTGGCCCGGGGTATAGGAGCTGCTGGGGTCTGCTGTTGGGAGTTCAGGACGTGCTGCCCCGCTACCACTCTCCAGCATCAGCCTGGGCCCACCCCTATGCACATGCAGGGCCTGACTGAGTATGAGTGAAATGCTGCTACTGGGAAGGATGCTTGAGGAGGTCTCCTGGAACAGTTTCTTTGGATATATTGCAACTGGCCTACAAGAGATACTTCTGGACACAATGTTTTCAAAAGTTCTGGTAGCAAATGTTGCTATCATTACCTAGTCCTGGTAGTGGATAAAGTAAAAAATAATCCTTGGAAACACTGGCCATTTCCCGCTAAGGCTCCCACTAAGGTCAATCTAAATTGCATGAGTACATACACTAATCTCCAAACCCACGCTTCTCCTGGGTGGTAAAGAGCAATATTTAACATTGCAAAAGGTAAAGACTCCAGCAAGAAATGTCTGAATAAATGCCATTTTCAACTGCAACTATAGCATGGCAATATCGTTCTGAAGCTTGCAGAACAAAAGCAACAACGTTAGGCACCGATTGGCTTTTACTACTTACACCCTACTGTGGCTGTGCCTAAATAACAAACTAGAATTGTTTAGGAAGCACAAACAATCCCCTAAGAACCACGTGTTCCTGAAAAAGCCTTGTTCTATGCCTTCTTCCTCCCACCTCTACCTTGGCTGTGTGATGGATTGCATCATCTGAGTGTGATGAGGCTGGTAGGGAGAGCCACTGCTGCTGACACTGCTGCTGAAGCTAATTGCAATGTGTAGGCAATGTAGAGCAATTAGCTGCTCCTGCTATAGCTGTGCTTTGATGTCGTGCTTTTGTTGATCTTCTTACCTATCCTCAGTCTTTCAGGAGTTGTGTATCTTTGAGGCGTGCAGGATACCACTGGGTCAAAAATGCTCAATATCTCCACGTGCCCCACCACCACACACACCCCTCCCCCGACCTCGTGCAGGATACCACTGGGTCAAAAATGCTCAATATCTCCACGTGCCCCACCACCACACACACCCCTCCCCCATCCCCCCCCCCCCCTTCATGAATCAGCCTTGCCAACATCCTTTTCATTTGTGCAAAGATACAGACACAACAAATATGCTGATTAGCTCGAAACATGAATATGTATTTTATATTGTTTCACTGTTAAAGCCTTTTCACACCTAGTAAAAAGCACTAAATTTGTACAAAAAAGGTGATTATTGGAAATGGACATTTCCTACAACACATTGTTATCTGCTATTTCTAAAGAGCATTCTGGAGAGAAAAAGCCAGGCAGCAGCACTTCTCAATTTTGTCTCCACTTTCATATCTCATCCTATGATCAGAGTCGCTAAGCATTTCTTTTCGGCTTTCAATGACCGGAGCTGCCTCACAATAATGTAGAGGAAAGGAGTTAGATGCAGTGAAAATTCATGGTACGGTCCTGTCATTGACTTCATGTAGGTTTTCAACAGGGGAGACAAAAATATTGCTAATAACATTTAACAAACATATATGATCTTATTATTAAGGAGAAAAGAACTGAATCGAAAAATACGCAGTGCACAGACCTGTCATTCATACCTTATACAGTAGCTATATTTAAAAATTGTATTTCTGCTGGTACAATGGCAACACCTTTTTCTGACCTCAAGTTGTTATAAAACCAGAAAACATTTGGATGAAAGGAAAAACTTAGCCTAGAAACAGAGAAGGTACTCTTAGACACCAGAAGTTAAGTCTCAGTGTAGGTCTAAACAGTTATTTCCTATTTTACATAGAAAATGCAGTTGTTCATCCTTTCTCAAATTTATTTTGTTGTTACTCAAATGTATAAGCAGGATACCATGTGCATAAATTCTGTCTCTATACCATGAACAGAACTTTCAAGCAATAATTATTTAAAGTACAATTATTTAAATAATTCAAACCTTTATTTACATTTTTGTATTATGTTTCTAGTTTTATACTAAGATATGGGAAACTTCTATTTCATTCTCAAGCTCAGTCATTTCCATTTCAGGACAGTAATCAATTTGACTAGTTGAGTGAAGAATTTTGTGACAGTTCCTGTGAGATCCAATCTAAATGTATCACTGTTCTGAAAATCCAGATACCACAGAGGAAGGACAAGATGAGATTTTCTGAATAGGAACAATACAGACAAATGGATGTGTGTCCTACGTGTGTAAAATACATACTTCTCATATGTACTTTTAAATCTTGTAACAAAGAAAAGTAGAGATTCTAAAATGGAATCATAGAAATAAATTTATAAATTGAAAAAAGAGCAATGTTAGAGCATCTCAAATAATGGTGCCTGTACTGTGTATGAGAAAAGCATAACTGTCTTAACAGCAGCTCCACTTATTGGCAGTGGGACAAAAGTCTTACAGAAAGCCTGTTAAACCTTCTGACAGAGGAAAAAAATCATTTTTGAGGGAATTTTTGATCACTAAAATACTTAGAAAGCAACATTCTTGGGACTTTACAACCTTACGCACTTAAAAGATGCTACTTACATTTAAACTATGGTAGATTTTTCAACATTATTATTATAATCCATGACTTCATCTTTCTCCTTTGTAGTCTCGAAACAAGTTTCTCAGTCTAAAGAAACATGCTATCGTATTAAGTGGCCAAACTTTGATGGTGTATAAGCACAAGACTCTTAAAACTATTCCATGAAGAGAAGAATTAAAGTAACAAATTATTGCAATTTAAATGGTGTTTCCATTTTTCTCTCTAGGATAAAATCCAGATGACTCACCCTTTGTATATCATGAAGGAAACTGATATGTATGTTTCAGGCTTAAAATAGAATTGATCTGATAGCACTCTCCGGTTTGTTCTTGTTGCACAATATTTTGGAGTACGGCTAGTAGATTTATACACTTCCTTAGTCAGCCAATACTATTTTAAATGCAATCCTTTAGAACCGAGTAGATCAAACTGGTGTTGCCAGGTGATAATCATATACTTCAGTTGTTTTTCTTAAAATACTGCTTTTTATCACGTATATAGATTTCACATGAGAGGGTCAGAGAAGAAAAATGGGGGCCTGTATATGATAATCTCTCTAAAAAATAAAAGCAAGGTAATTCCCATGGTTCGTAATGCAACGAGTCTTTAATGTACAGATGTACAGAAACAGAAAATTTATAAAAGTCAAATTAAACGAACACTAGATTACCAATATATGCGTTGTGTGACCGCTGAGAAACCATTCATTCTGAGGTGACAGGACTCCCTTTTTACTACTATCCCTAACCCCATCTCACAACCATTTTACACAGATAAAGATAATCATCCACGATTATCTGTGAAAAAAATGGATAGATGTGAAAATCCCTTTCCGTGCATTTCAGATTTTAAGTCTGTAAACATGCAGAATATATTTTACAATGTGCATTATCCAAGGCTACACTATCATGATGATATGCACTTTGCATATTACTACCATGATATCCGCTACTGCATGGCATACACTTTAATGCTTATGTATTTTGATCGCCTCAATCATGCATCAGACTGTAAAAGAACTTCAAAATATTTTAATGGCCTGATATATATATTTTAAAAGTCTTTAAAGCTTTTTAAATTTGCATATTTTCTCCACAGTGTGTGTGTGCTGGGCTAATGTCAAATAACACAGAAAGAATATACAAAAGATTTGAGTATTGTGGGGAATACTGTTTCCTCATCCTGTATCCATATGTATGAAACAGAAACCCATCCCAAAAGAAGAGCAAGGATTTTTGTCCATTTTATGCAGAGGTAATCCAATTGCTATCTACGGGTTCTGCTTAGCTCCAGCCAACTGGTCAAATACCAATGAATTCAGCATTTTTGATTAGATGTATTTATTAAAGTCTTCGCATACTAGAATGAATAGGATTTATTACATTTATATTCTCTTCTGAACTTATAGATTCAATCATTGTAAGTCTGTGTAATACGTAAAGCTATCTTTACTTCAGAATTTGCACCTACATCATTAGGGGCCTGCTTTAATTGTATTTTAACAGAAGAGTAACTATATCCTAAACGATCTTGCTGTTTGCATGAGCTTTTGAGGCTCAGGGCACTGATGTTTCTGGGTTCCATATTGGTAGATCAAATCTGAGAAGTTACATTTTTCTCCTGAGTTCTTGGAAGTGCTGAAGCAATCCTTGTGATATTAAAGAATTTGCCAAGTCCACCAGATGTCTTTTTCACCTGGTTTTACAGCCTGAATAAGACCTCATTCGGCAAAGCAATCTAGCTCAGGGGAAAAAAAAAGTTGTTCTTTTGTTCACAGGTTATGTGCCTATTTAACTCTGCTAGGAAATGTTTTACTATATTTACCCAACTGAGAAGCTGAGATACAGTGTTTGTCGATGCCTCATCTGACACAGATTTCTCCCAGTTTCACAAGATGAGTTCATCTGTTTCAGTAAGAATGCATTGCCCTGTGTTGTGTCTCTGGTAAAGAGGTCTTAGGCAGCATTAAAACTTTCTAAAATCCCCTCCCTTGCTCCCTAGGAAATGGATTTATGTGCTTCTATACACATTGCAACCTCCACTTTTAGTTTCTCTCCCCTTCTACACCCCATCCCCTATTTACCACTTGTGGGTACATTCTTAGTAAATACAAGAGTGAAAATGGAGCAAGAGTGCCTAACTACTCACAATTATGAAAAATTAAACTTAGATAAGAGGATAAGAGGAAATTAAAGTATTTAGCTCTGGAATTAACTAGGTATATTACAACATTGATGAAAATGACTGAAACTAGTACAAAATGGAAGTGCAATTCTGGGTAAAACGCGCTCTCTCAGCTGAGCTTGTGCTGGCACTCTGCATGCTGCTGTTGGAGCTGCTGCGAAAATCCCACAGGTGGAAAGTGGTCACTCCAATGGAATTAGTTAAGGCAACAACTCTCCCGTAGACTATATAGTAGTACAGCTATCACAGGTGGATAATTTTTTTTTCCACATTTTTACAAAACCAGGAATAAAAGCCAGAATACGCTGATCTTAAAATAACCCTCTTTTCAGAGTAATGATGAAGATGAACATGAAAATATTTGCCGTTAATATTTATACAAGCAAACACATACACACTACACATGAAGAAAATGCATTACACAGTAATTTTGAGGTTAGTTGCAGGGATACTGAGTTAAAAGCATTTCAGAAATCACTAGAATGCAAATATACGCACAAGAGAAATAATCTGAGACAACAGGGGGAAAGATACAGCTGAACCAGCAGCAGAGAGGAATGGACAGAGTGAAATGGTCTGAGACACGTGGTAAGGCCAAGGTGCTCTTTAACTTTGATTATTCAGTGATAAGAACTATATAGAAATATTTAAGAAATCTTGTTTGCAAACAAATCACTGGCAAGGGTGGATTCAAGCCTTTGACAGTTTGTCTGGACCCTTTATGTTTGTACCTCACTCATTAAAAGAAACTTAAAAAATGAAAAATCACGGTGGAAGGAAATAAAATATCACCAGTTGTAACTTATCTTGGCAAACAAACTTGTGCTTGCTATTGTTCTCAATTTCTGGGAAAGGTCTGATGTTAGGGCACTTGCCAGAAAGGGAGTGTTGTTCAAGAGAGGTTGCGTTTGAAATCTGTCAAAAATCGAACAGCACATACTGCAGGTATGAAACTTTCCTCGCATAAAGGATGCTTTTGAACTGCATGAGCCAGCATCTCTTGAGGAAGTGCTGCAGCTAAGTCAAACTAAGCTTAAGGGATACACTGAGTAGTGCAGAGATGGGAAAGATACGAAATTGTTAGAATTGATCCACAAACACCTTTAGAGCGGGTATTCAAGCCCCTTTATGAGGTCTATTTGCTTCCCAGGCTTCAAAGAGGCACCTGTCTCAGCTGCCATTGGTCCTGTGTGCAGCTGCAACTTGCACACAGACAAAAATAATAAGGTGAGAAAAGGGAAGGAAAAGGTTCGCTTGTGATTAAGTGAACAAAGCCTGTTAAGTTGTGTAGCTGGAGAAAGGCAAACGAAGGGATTTAATGTTATGATAATATTCGGCAACAGAAAACCTGGCTTCTTGATGTTCTCAGACAAAGAAACTCAGTTATTATATAATAAAACAATTCAATTTTTGAAGTAAAATTTATATGACACACATCAGATAGAAAGAAAATGGTATGAAGATGTAGAGGGTGATGATGGCATGAAGGCACACAGATGAAGATGACATTTAAGATGAACCTCACCACAGACTGGCAAGAAACCTAAGGAGGCACAAAAATGTCCTCCATGTTACTTCCATAAATAACTCTTGTAATGGAAAACAAAAAAGTAAGCTGTAAGTAAAAGCTCTATTTTTAATAGCACGCTTGACATCCTTCTGGGCAAAAATTCTTTTAAAAATGAGGAAAAAAATGCCTCTCTTTTTGGCCTGTTTGATTGCAAAAACATTTTACATGGAATGTCAATAACAATAAATGATCAAATGCCAATTTATTTAATTATATGCCAGTACAAAACGGTATTTCATCAACAGCAGACTACAAAATATATTTTAAACATTGGAAGACTGATAAAAACTTGAAAAAGCTTTGATGGCATAATTTTAAGACTAGCTATACTGATCTTTGTATATATTCAAGAGCATAAATGACTACAGGAGCAAATGGAAGGAGAATGTGAATCCTTGTTGTATTTTTTTCCTCCTGTAGCAACGACAACAAAATATTTATGTCAAAGGTACTGTTATATAGTACCTGGCAGTTTCTCCTTTAAAGAAAGTCAAAAAAGATCTAGTCAGTAACTTACTTGTGGTAAGAAAGCTCTTGATAAGAATAACAAGTAAAAACATCTCAGCATACAGTGTTTTAGCCTAAAGTGAGTGAGTGAAAAACCCCAGTCACATCAGCTTCAGATTATATTCAGTGTGTTTCAGATAAAATATTTTTATAGTAATCCAAATAGGGACTACAGCACTTTTTATAATAAAACACATGCCACAGTGACGTTGGCAAAGTTATCACTGTAACTCCCTCATGAGCGTCACACCTCTTAGCACTTGCTGTGAAGGACATCAGATGTGCATGTGCAGAGAAGCTCTGAGAAGCAGCATGTAGAGGAATAGCAGCTTGCTTTGTGGGGCTGGTTGCCTGCTGTCCTGCTTTTGGAGCTGTTTCCCCAGACCCCATCTCCAGATTTGACAGACATTTCAGAGTACAAAAGATTGGATGAAGGATGATTACTTAGGGAAATATGGCTTAAAATTGGAGGGGTTAAGGAGCAAATTCAGACAAAATGGTATTGTCTTAGAACAGTTCAATGAGAAATACCCCTCAAATTACTATACGTACATCTATAATTCATAGTCAGAGAGGAGTCCAAATGAAAATAGCATAGCATCAACCGAACAGCATAAAAGCTGTTCTGTTTTGACAAGGAGTAACCAAATCAACATTTATGATGATATCCCACTGCTTCCCCCTGTAGCACATTTAAGGCACTGAGATTGGGAATGGTGAGAATAAAGTAAGAAGAATGAAAAGAAACATGTTAATTTTCAGTGCTAACTGCTTTCATTCCTTCCTGTGTTCAAGTGGCTTAAGATATATTTACACAGCCTGGCAATAAAACTCTTGAGCTCATCTTTATCTTCTCTGACAACATGCAGTTTCACACATGAATTTAGCTCCAGCTTGAATGTGTAAGATGGTTCTCCACTCGATTCCAGCAATGATGGTTTTCTCATCTATATCTAGTGCTTCTTAAAAGCCTATGCTCTGTAAAAGTTTCAAGTTCTGTTTGAGCCTTGAGTCCTTGTTGACTCTTATGATTGCTGGTTTTTTCCATGTTAGATTTTGATCTTATTTAACAGAATGACTGACATTTGCAGGCAAAGTGGGGGAGTCAGTAGTTTAGGTTTGACAATACTGTGTTGAATAGGTGGACAGCTAAAATGCCATTTGCTTGTAAGAGAGGAAAGATTGCTGCTGGAATTCCCTATTGCTTGGTTTTACCAGTAACGCAAATCAATTATTTATTTGGCCAGAACAAAAATGATCACTCAAAAATGAAAAGGTTTTTTGCATAATATCAAATACAAAATCAGCAGAACACTGAAGGATGGATCACTCCTCGGAGGTGAGTGAAAGAATGAAATGACTGAACCAGTTGCACATACTAATGAAAGAGCTGGAGTGTCATTCCTATTGCTGATGCTGAATTTCCCAAGTGAACTGGGACACTATCGCTCTGATGCATTAATAACAGAAGAGATTCAGACCTCCGTAATCTTTGCTCAGTTTCCTAATTCAGATATAGATCCATATCTTACAGCTGAGGCCTACCTGTTTATGAATTTTATCTAAAACTTTCCAAAGAAATTCTTCAGAAAAGGTGCTATGGCAATGAATCATGGTATTCAAATAAAATATTCCGAACATTCCTGATTAAAAAAAAACCAAAACTTTTCTGCAAGAATGATACTGTTATTCCCTTAGCTAGTATTAGAATAATTTTCAAATCTACTAGAGGAAAAGAGAGAGAAGAGATCTGATGTCCAAACAAAGATGGAGGCCTGAGCCACTCACTACCCTTCCTTTTAGGACTAAATAAGAAATATTTGTGGTAATAAGTTACACTCTTAGCAAACAGATCTTTGGATCAAAGAATCTTACTTAAAATAGGCTATATCCTTTTATTTAAAAATTATTTAAATACCAACCTTCCCCCCCCCCCCACAAAAAAAAAAACAACAAAAACAAGAAAAAAGTCCCCCCACACACACCCCCCCCCCCCCCCCCAAAAAAAAAAACCCCACAAAACAGGAAGACTATCTCCCACAGAAGCCACCGGTTTGTGGTTTTTCAATCATCCCTTTTCATGGCTTGCAACCTGTCAGATTTATGTGATATTTCCAGAAACCTTCAATAAAGAAAAATTAATCAACTCCTATGAGAAGCCAGTCAGAGAATCTGCCCAACTCAGCCCAGAATCAAGGATTCTAGCAAGCTTTGTGTAGAGGAGAAAATAAATAACTAAAGAGGGACAGATTCCTGGTGGACTTAAATTAAACAAAGGCTGTGTTTAAAATGATTCCAGGAGATGGCCAATATAAACACTCCCTGCCTCAACACAGCATACCTAGGATGGAACATTTAAGTCCCAATGTACAACATCTGGCTTATTGAGTGAAAAGGGCTCAACTTCAGCATCAACTATCCTTTTCAAACTGTGTACTGAGTTTGCCTAAAACTCTGGATTATTTTGTGTAACTCATTCCCGTGGCTGGACGCGAGACCATCTTTGAAACAATAATATAAAATGTTATTTATATCTATTCACGTAACTTGAGAAAGAAATTGCCTGCAGTGGTAAACAGATTATCTGAAAATTACAAAAAGAAATTAAGTGAGCAACAGCCAACAGGTATTTGTCAAGAATGAGTTTTGTCAGAGACAATCCCTTTTCCTTTTATGACACAATAATATGCTTTCCTTGAGGAAGAAGCAGTAAATGCCATATGCCTTGAGTTTATTAAAGCAAAGTCTTACATGCCCATCTCATAAACAAGCTACAGAATTTGATCTAAATGAAAACACTATGAAATAGTTGCACAACATAACAAACCTACAGAAAACGGGAACTAGACCAGTTTTCTGGTAAAGATCGACCTAAGCAATTCTCAAGGTTTCACTTTATGTTCAAAGAAACACTATTAAGCTGGGCTTCATCAGAGTTCACCCCAATCTTGCACTGTTTGATGTTTCACAAAAGACCAGAATGATAGAAGGGAAAACTGACTTTAAATTTACATCAGGTTGCAAGGAGTTAATAAGCTCTTCGAAAAACAGACTCGACATTCAAGAGAATGTTGATATTGCTTTTAGGATTTATAGCAGACAATACAAGAAGCAAGAGAGTTAAATTGAAGTGTGGTAAATTTAAGGTAGGAAAAACATTTAAGGTAGGGAAACCTTTCTAGTTGAAAGAACAGTTAAGCACTGGAATAAATTTCCCAGCAAAGCTTTTAGAACGGCTTTGACAGTCGTGACTGTTTTGGGACAAGAGAAGGACTAGCAACCTCCTTTCTATTGAGATCCTATTTTCTATGTATCCTAAAATATAAAAAAATAAATAGCCTTTGCGTTATAATGATAAAAATGCTCTAACAACAACAAATGGAAATGCTTCTTACATCATGATAAATTTGACTTTGATTCAGAGAAGAGGGAAAGAAGTATGCTGGTATCTTTTATTCCATCGCTTCTGATCATATTCTGATCAGAAAACAGAATTATTTTGAAGAAAATCTGCAAGCGTACATGGTTACTAACACAAACATATGTCATCTGCTCATAATAGTGATTTTTTACTGAAGTTTCTTTCTCTGTTATGCCAAGAATCATTTGATTTGCAGATTGCATAAACAACAATAAACTTGGACTAAAGTCTCCAGCACATCCTGCATTTGATTGTCAAACAATTTACTTCTCTGAAAAGATGTTTATGGAGTTCCATGTAGAGAGAAATTACATTCTACTTGCAGATATTACATGGCATCTACTATCACCTGGAAGTAAGATCTTTAAAAGGATTCTGGGCTCAGTATTTGATTCCCATGTAATAATCAATACATTCCTTTGTTTTGTGATGTATCCACCATTCAATCCACTTATCAGCATACATTACAGTTGTTTGCATTATATTACTTCCGTTAGGAAATGTGTTTTTACTTTGTCTAGTCTTGATATGAATCAACATAGACTTTAAGCAATTAATGGAATTCTTTAACAAAAATCCCCTTCACCAAAATATCAAGGCAGAGGAACAAGTGAATGTTCAACTTTATTTAAAGTGACAAAGCTCATAAAAAATTTTTGTGCTTTGTCTCAATATGAAAATAGACCATGGAATTCCATGATACAGAGTATTTGGTGCAAGCTGTAAACATCTGAAAAACAGCGCTTGGTTACCAAGTGTCCGATCTGTAGTACTGATAGTACAAATGCAGAGTTTAAATCAAATTACATGCTCCAGGCCTTATGCTGGCTTCTAACAGATGCAGAAAAAGACCAAACACATCTTAGACTTGCTTGCTGTGAAGGTCTTACATATTTCACTCAGATCTCTTTAATGGCCTCAGTCAAACCCAGGATGCTAGAGGGTGTGGGTGGCAGAGCTGACCTAGAGCAGCGTTCCCAGTTCCAGCTCATGGCAGGCAGCGATGCAGCCAATGCCGGCTCTGCCCTTGGCTTCAGTTCCTCAGCAGAAGCACTGGTCCAAGACCAGGCAATGACTGTGTGAGATGAATAAACCCACAATAGCAAAATGAAAGTTATTTAAGCCAAAATTCTTGATCTTGGGAGTCTAAATCAAACCACCAATGTTTAATAATGCAAGTTTGAAACAACAGCCTGTTTGGGTTTTTTAATTTTTGGTTTGTTTTCTTAACTTCTCTCTGCTTCAATTAAATGTATGCTATCAGTAAAGGAAAGGTAAACACACCCAATCAGCTCACAGCAGGTTTACAAAGCATGATTATGCTTCAAAAGGCTGACTGAAATCCCATGGTAAACCCAGGAAAATTATCTTCTTGGTAAACATTTAGTTTCTTGTTCCTCCCCCAGTGGAAAGAGCATCTGACTTCTGAAAGAAACATTTACTCCTGAACTCTGTTGCTATCTTCATCAATTTCTTTGATATTTCCAAAGAATCATCCCATTTGGGTGCAGATTGATGTTGTATCATTGTGGTCGACACCTCTCTCATAGAGCCTTACAGGAAAATAAGAAAATAAAGAGAGTAGAACACATTGCAAACAAAAATAAAATACTGAATCTTGTTCCTTTTTCAGCATCATAAGCACTGTAACTCAAGAGAATTGTGACAGGAGAAATCAATAATTCATCAACAGCTAAAAGTGGCACATAGTGAAAAGGGCATGTGTACATAAAAGTGGAAATTTGTGTGCTTGTAAAGAATTCTGAAAGGTAGATGGTTGGACTGCAGATAAAATTACCTTAGAAACGGCAACTGAAACAGTTGCTCTTTAATATCTGCTCTGTTGACTAATTTATTACTTTTTTCCACCCACAAATAAAGCATTCAGCACATAGATTACTATGGATATTCAGGTCCTTTATGGAAAGTTCTATATGCAATAATAAGGTTGATCTTGAGAAAATTAAAAATCTACAAAGCAGAGTTTGCAAATCTTTGTATTGTCAGAAACTAAGACTTCACAGTGAACAGAAGAGGAATTATTTCTGTATTCATGGAGACATGACTCTAGACAAATTCACACTCCTAAAATTCAACAAGATATTTCGCAATCATCCATATGGTCTTTGTGCTAATGTCACTTCACAAGCTGGCTTATAGATCTCTTATGATTATTAAAATGTGTTACTAAGCTCCTGAAATTGTGAAGACAAAAAGATCAGTTACTGAACTTCGTGCACTATGAAGGCACATCATTTAATTCCTTTACTCGAACTTTCTGATTCTTGTCTTTGTCATATAACAAGCAAGTAAAGATGCTTACAGTTTGAAAAAATAAGCCTGTGCCATGTGGGAAGAGCTTTATTCTTTCAATAAAGAAAACAGCCTTTTAAGGGTTCACTGAACTGGGAAGTGACTTGGAATAAGAGGGATTCAATCAAAACCAACAGAAAAGTGTTAAAAAATAGGAAAGTAACAGCACTTTCAACTAGGGAATGAAATGGAGGTT
>NW_010400568.1:242721-256845 GCF_000710305.1 Buceros rhinoceros silvestris | reverse complement strand
TCCTGCTTGAAAATACCAAGAAGTAAACCACAGACTGGACGCAGTCTTAATGGGGACTGCGAATTCATGTGCTCCAAAACAACAGCTCCACCCCTCCCATCACAGGAATCACATCTCATGGAAGAGAGGCAAAGTGCATGCACAAGCACAGCCCTAGGGATTAACACAGCAACCTGCAAGGTTCAAGGTGATGTGACACATCTCTACCACTGACCTTGTGGTGGCTGCTGCATGTTGCAACAAACACCAATATATAGACTTTCTGTGTTGTTAAGTCCTTACAAGGATCACAAGGTTCTATTAAATTTGCGAATTAGCTATTTGCTAATTCCTAGCTAATTAGTGTACCGAGATATTTTAGATGGTAAGAGAGCAGAGGAAACCAGAAGAAGGGCATAGCTTTAAGTTATGTTACTTCTGGATTGACCTTAGGAATGCTGCTTTTAATAGGAATGGATTTTGATTTCTTTAAGGATATTTATTGATGACTTACTCTAAAGCAAGACTCCGACGGTCAGCCTGCCATGCATCACAGTAGAAGTACCATTCACTTGCGCACTCTGGATTGTGTTTTAAGCACCATCTCCTTGAACAATGCCTAATGTGAACCAATTAATATGATGCAAGTATTCTGTATGTTCTATTAAATAATTTTTTTTGTACTATATAAGGCATCCCCACATTTAGGATGTCAATCAGTTTGAAAAGACCAAAGTAAACACAGGTCTAGACAATGGCATTCAGTCACCTAAGAGAAAGTGTGGAAATGTGCAGCCATAGGGAGGACAGAAGCAGAACCGAGGAAGGTCCAGCACCAGTACTGACATTAGAGATAAGCAGCCCGAAGAATATTTCCATCATCCCCCCAGCCAGATTTGTATTTTCACTGGGGCAGTAGCTCAGGGATCACAATCTGGAGGGCTCTAAGAAAACTGGGAGAAAACACTCTTAGCTAGAGGAAAGTAATGCTGCAGCTACATGATGTATGCTCTCCTTAGAGTCATTCCTCGTTTCCTGGGGTATACTTTCAGTCTCCCTGTTAGTGTCACTAGCTATTGTCTCTGATTTTTTAAAAGTACGATACTGTACTATACTGATTGTCCGATTTCATCATGTTTACATCCAGAGTTACAGAGATGGAGTATGAGAGATGTAGTTATAAATAAGGTCCCAGTTTTACTCACCACTTTATGGTTTTTCAAAAATCTTGTTTCTCTATGCTTCAAAGTGAAAATCAACAACACAACAAAATCAAGGCAATGCAAGTAAGAGAGAAAGAATTTGTGAGGGAGGCGAGAAGGTTTCAAAGGATTTTAGACACAAGTGTTGTACAGATGTTTAGTAAATGAGACCACAAAGTCTAATCAAACAAACATTTTCAGGCAGTTTATCATCATGGGAAGAAAGTGGAGGGAGATGGGAATTCTAGCTTTGATCATGAAACTAGTATCAAGGAAACAGCTATTTTCAATTTCACTGGATATTTGGAAAATGCTGTTTAATAGATGTATCACCACCCTTCCCTGCCTCCACCCTTTGAGCAAAGGCAGGCTGTGGTGCACTCAGACAAAGGAGATCAGGCTTCACAAGACTTTGTGTCTCAAGAATAAGTGCTTAGTTGACTTTGCTTTGAATAATATCCTGAAAGTAGGTCTGAAGGTCTGACAAACCTTCCAAAAGAACCTCCAGGATACCACTCAACCTCCCACCTCCACCTCACAAACAAACAAAAACTTCAAACCAAACCAAAAAATCCCCACCGTGTTTTATTTTTATCTTTTACTTAAAATGTATACACATTGACCAGCTGCAGCACTGACAGCATCATCCAATCACTCTTTACAAGTTCTGCTTTTAGCATCACAGAGTATTTATGCCTGATTTCTTTATATAAATTTCATCACTTACATCTGATTTGCTTTTTCCTGACAGCCCAGAATTTTTATTGGAAATGAGTGACAAAGACTACAGAAAAAGTTTCAAAAGTCCCTGTACATAACTTTGATCAGAAGGATTCTACTTTTGCAAAGATTTGTTCACATCCATTCCATGTTTGGGATAAAGGCAGGCTCTTTCTTTTCTTTCTTCCTTTCTTTGTTCCCTTCTTCCTTCCTTTCTTTTCTAACTTACTGATGATACAGGTCTGTCCTCTACATTTACATTTTTGAGCACCTTAGTCATTCCAGTTTAATTGGAGGCCCTATCCTTCATATGGCTCCCCGGATGCAGGCATCATATTTATGTCAGAAAACAAGCCATGGAGGAAAACAGATGGATATTGTGAATGTGAATGAATACATGACATCAGATACTGTCTCTCTGTCGGGATTCAGTATCCAAGCTAGAGGTGAAAACCTTTAACAAGCAACTCCAGAACTCTTTCAGATCTTTAACTGCATCACACAGCACAGCACATCTCTTTCTGGTATTCCAATCACAGGTAAAGTTCCTGAAGATTGTAGTTTTTAAAAATCTATGTATACCTGTACACACAGACCTGCTTCTTCATGGTACCAATACCTAGGGTAGGCTGAGGAAACCTTCACAGAGGACAAAAGGAAAGATCATTTACTGACATACTTCAAGCCTTGGCTGCAGCAGTAACTTGCACTGCTGTTGTACACTGTCCCAGCAGAACGATACCTGCCTCTCCTCTTGAGTGGTCACTTTCTGCAGAGCAGCATATGAACCTCTCAACTCAGCTTTCAAGAGCCTTGTTTAAACTGTGGCAGATGCTGGAACAGTTTTCCATGGCTTCCCTGTCCACATATATATAATGGGAAATTACAGTCTCCATCATTTATCAGCATTAAGTTGTGCACAAGTAGAATTTCAGAAACTTTAAAAAAAGAAAAATTAAAATGTCTCTTGAGCACGTTAAGGCTAAACACAGAATTCCAGTTTTGCAAACTATATTAAACTCGATTTAAAAATTGAGGCTTCTGAACTTCATGCTCTGAAGGTAACACAGTTAAAGAACCACAGATTCGTGGAACCATTTTTGTTGGAAGAGACCTAACCCAGCACTGCCAAGTCACCACTAAATCATGTCCCTCAGTACCACATCTAGGTGTCTTTTAAACACCTCCAGGGATGGTGACTCAGCCACTGCCCTGGGCAGCCTTTTCCAGTGCTTGACAACCTTTTTGGTGAAGAATATTTTCCTAATATCCAGCCTAAACCTCCCCTGGTGCAAACACATTGTTTTAGACCAAAGCTAAAAACATACTATATCAGACTTTTAAGACTAAGTAAATCTCCAATTAATAATACTTTTCAGATTTGTAAAACTAACGTTTGCTCATGAAATTCTGGAGGTTTTGGCTTATTTCCCTGTCTCCAACTCAGATGACTTTCTTTCAAATATCTTCCACAGCAATTGATGCATATTCATGGCATTTACTTGCAAGAACAGTGAAATACAATTCACCAATCAAAATGGATGAAAATCTTACTTAGCATCTCCTGATTTTCAGTCTACAGGGAATAAGATGATGTGAAACTTAAGGCGGCATAGGACTGTCTCATGGCCTAATGCCACATCAGTAGGGCTGTTATCCCACCCAATTATTTGCAAAGTTGGAGGTCTAAAGAAAACAGCATGTGTGAGTCCTTAGGTGATGAAAGTCAAGGTACCATAGGTAAAGACATTAAACAAAGTGCTCCTTTGCCAGCAGAAGTGCCCTCTAAAATACCAAGTATTGCCCTTCCATTTCCACAAAATTCTTATATCTAAGTGAAGCTTTGAGTTTATAAATGCAGTTTTTTGAAATCAAAAGGCTGCTCACACACTTTGTCTAAGTGCACATAAGTTGATGTTGAACTGGAGCCTCACAACAGAATTGAAGACACTTGGACTCTACAGTAACAAGAATCTCCCGTCCCTTCCTCACAGAGACCATAAGCAGGTCTGCAATGCCAGGTGTATTGTTCACCACCCAAAAAGCGTGGGGGGAAAAAAAAATATTTTCTTCATACAATTAGTTGTGGATATAGGTAGCTAATTAGTTTATAAATAATTTGTGCATTCAGAACTAGTAATGTAACAATGTCTTTTGCTATTTTCCAATACACAACAGGCATTTTCAAACTGTCTTCTAAAAAGATTTCTATACTCCATTAATGCTATCAAGTGCAAAAACTGAGTTTCCTTTCACTCAAGATGCAATGACATTTATTTTTATTTCCTTATTCAGGATACTTAGAAAGGTAATTCTATATATGAACAAATTATATTCAAATTACTTTTTTTTAATTTTTTTTTTTTGCTAAAGATTATAGACTACAAAGTTCTACAGCGAAATTACACTGGTTCATAAAAGAGGACACAAGTAACAGCAGTTGATCTAAATATTTATTTTACAAGTTTATGAAGTTTTTTTTTTTTTTTTTTTTTGCAGTTTAGAGCAAACCAAATTATAGTGCTATCTTAGGAAATCTTCTACACTTATGAGTCGTAACTATGCAGCTGATCAGTAAGAGAATCCTAAGTGGAAAGGTGAGCAAGAGTTCACCACCAGGTTTTTGCACTCTATTGCAGAAATAATTTCAAACGAAGAGTATCTCTGACTGCAGTTGTTTGCATCCCTCCCCTAACATTTTTCTTCTTAATGCCACACACGTGCAGACTTGAGATTGGAATCAGCTCTGGGACTCTAAATTGCTACTTCAAATGCTAGCAAATGCTGAAAAAAAGTCAGTGATTGCTTAAGCCTAAAGGAGTATTTTAGTTTTCCTTGTCTAACCAACTTTTCTGGCTTAGTACACAAAAGTCGCTTTTTTACTCTGATAGTTTGTGAAAATATTAACAAGAGGACAGGATTGTATGGCAGAAGCTCTTTGCAAGACTAGAAGAAATAAATTATCTTAACTTACATAGTTTGAGGAACACACGGTTGAAATGCAGCCCATATGCATGGTGATTATTTATAGGCATACAAATTATATTCAAAAAAAGAGACAGATGGCTTCAGCAACACATCTGCTGTCTTCAATGCAGAATTTCTGAAGCAAACTTGGGACATTAACTCCTATTATAGAGCAGTCAAGAACCAGTAGGACTACATTTGCTTTGCAGTCTGTAACAGTTGTGTCTTCCTCCACAGAAGCTGAATTTATTTTCAAAGACAGGCTGCAATATTTTGCATTTTAACAGGGTTATCATGCTGTTACTAATTAGATGCAAGGCTAGGAAGTTAGGTCACCACTAAGGCAAAAGCCAAATGGAGCCAAACCTCCTGCATGCTAAGGTAAGTAGTGGTTACATAAATCTTTGTGCAAGCTAGCAGTTCTGCATATTTTGCACTACTTTGCATTAGTTGCAATCCCTGCAATAATTTAAAAATTACAAAGATTGACATGACACATTATTTATTGTTTCCTCAGGAGAAGGTTCTCGTTTAGCAGATAAAACTGAGAGGCTATTGAAACATGTCTTAGACATGGGGATCAGAACTGTGTGAGATGGCTTACAAAATATCAGTTTATATTACTGGGGGGCAGGGTGGGATAGAGGTCAGATATCTATTAACTACATGCAAAATATGCATTTGAAAATAAGAAGATGAATTGGGAAAGAGCATTGGGAAAATTGTCTGTGCTGCCATGGTTTCTAATCTCCATCTGGACAGGCATGAACTGTCACAAGTGTTTGAGCTTGCTGTCCGACTATTGAACCTACTGCCTCCTGGGTTACCGTGTGCTACTCTGAGTAATACTATTGCTCATTTCTGCTTATACTCAGCTTTTCAGAAACTTCTGCGGGAACAGCACCCCCCTCCTCCCCTTCTTATCTTCTTTGTTATAAAAAGCAGCTTTAAAAGAAACAAACTTTATCAGGGAGTATAGTGATAGGATGAGAGGGAACGGGTTCAAACTGAAAGAGGGAAGAATTAGATTAGATCTAAGGAAGGAATTCTTTACAGTGTCGGTGGTGAGGCACTGCAACAGGTTGCCCAGAGAAGTTGTGAATGCCCCCTCCCTGGGAGTGTTCAAGGCCAAGCTGGATGGAGCTTTGAGCAACCTGATCTACTGGAAGATGCCCCTGCTCATGGCAGGGGCATTGGAACTAGGTGATCTTTGAGGTGCCTTCCAACCCAAAACATTCTATGATTCTATGATAATTTTAAAAAGCTGAATTTGCTTTTTCTGCTAGAATTCACTCCTTAGAGTGCATCTTTGCCCACTTAAGATAGTATTTTTGATTTTGGTACTAGTGATTTTTCTGACAGTAGATAAAACTGGAAGCTTGTTCTACTGTACTGTAGAAGTCTCAGTGCTGGCAGTTTCAAGTCTATGTCTTGTTAGAAGGAGGAGGCCCAGCCTCTCTGTGCTCTAGCACTACATTTATTCCCAGGTGGGAGTTAGAGGGCAGATGAGTGCAGTGGAAGTTGTGCATCATCTGTCAGCGTGTGCTAGGTGAGGTTCAGCTACATCTGCATCTCTCTCCTGGCAAAACTAACTACAGCAGCACCCTGATTTATTGGCCTGTGGACCACCCTACACTCCTTGATACTCCTCAGCAGGGTGACCAAAGGCCACAAAGGTCTTTGGGCTGGAATATACAGCAGGACTGTGCCGCTCTTTTGAGCAGGGCATGCCAAGCTTCTGGCATGTCAAACCTCTGGAAAACTCTTGAAATGCCATTTCCCCCACAC
Source organism: Buceros rhinoceros silvestris (assembly GCF_000710305.1). Lineage (NCBI taxonomy): Eukaryota > Metazoa > Chordata > Aves > Bucerotiformes > Bucerotidae > Buceros > Buceros rhinoceros. Next base: position 250,189 of record NW_010400568.1, on the reverse strand, counting down.
CTTTTTACTACTTTAAAAATATGGTCAGGAATAACCACAGTTAAACAAGACTCAAAAGATTGTCTCCGAGACACCTCTAAATGTTTAGACATCATCTAAACACACCATATTTGAAACAGGATAAGCTTCGTTTTTTTGCAAACTTAATTCTCCTGCAAGAAATAAATGCAATGCAAATGAAATTCTGATTTTAATTAGAAGCATAAAAGTTAAAATATATACACATACTTTTCCAGGTTTAAAAGTTGTCCTAAAATCTGAAAACCCTAAATATTAATGCAGTCACTGACCTCCACTAGGTGAGGAACTATTGGTGATATTTATGAATACTCTGTTCCTCAAATTTTTAAAAACTTCTGGAATGATTTTTAGGAAGGTTTTTTGTATTATATCAAAATAAAATATTACCCTATCTTCCCTTATGTACATCCCTTAATTTTGTTAGGCTATCTAATTTCTTCAACGCTCCGAATCATCCCAAATAACCTAATAAGAACTTGCTATGAGAGGGAGTGAATTTGACCCCTTTAAAATGCTAATTGAATTCCTTATCTGCAAAACCAATATTTGTATTGTACAGCTCAACGATGGGGGGGAAAAAATCCATAAGCCTGATGAAATGATAAAATGCATTTGTTTAACTAAGTCATTAAAATCAAACAGTCGTTATTCTAGGTTCTTATTTCAATTCACATGAGATAAGGAAAAAAAACAAACCAAAACAATGCTAGAGATCACAGGTCCCTAGAAAAAATCCACAGCAATGCACTTCCAGTCTAACAAAATCAGCCCAAATGTTAAGTGTCCATCTCTTAGACGCATATTATTCTCAACAATGATATTACCACTATGACTTGGACTATTCCAACTGAGTTACACTGGCAGAACTCTGTCCTTTAAATAGTGTTTTCTATTAGCCTTTACCATTAAAATGCTTTGTCAGACACACACAAAGTAACTTGTGATTCTTCTGCTGCTGTTCAAAAGGAGTATGATATTTTCATATCATGGATAACAGCACTTTGAAAGTAAATAGAAATTTCAGAACTGGTAAGGTTTCCATATACTGTATGTCAAGCCTCTTTCTCTATGGACTGGGTTAAGGGAACAGCTCTGCTCTTACCGGCTGTCTGCTACAGATTCAGCTGTGCAATGGTAATTGGGGAAGGGATTAACTTTGGTTAAACATTTGACTGAATGTCCTTTGGGGGACTACAGAAACATGCCAGAAAGAGTGATTCTACAGAGTAGCATTTGTGCTAATCTCTGGACCTGCTTCCATCAACTGCACACATCAAGCCTCTTCAGTTCTCTGTGAGAAGAGTTTCTTCAGGGCTGATGCTCCTCTTTTAACATGTAAGACTGGGTCTGAATGTCGTTGGCTTCTTCCACCACCCATAAAAGCAAAGATGAGAATACTGGGATTAGTTTGTCTTAAATCAATGAAAGCACATGCCAGAACTGCAACTTTATAAAGCCATTAGCAGGAGTAAGCAGTGCATACTCTATGATTATTAGTATAACCAGTATTATAAATCACGTGTGCTCAGTCATTCCTTCACTTTCGCACAGCTACATGTGGAAGAAAAACTGGCATTAGGGTGCGTTCATCATCCTCAATGAACACTGCTCCTTTGAAATTGCCTGCTGTAGGCAAACTCTTTCTGGTTAGATTAAATCACTGTTCTGTGCGAGTTTGGTGACAACATACAAATCGATTTCTGTTTTACAATGCTTATGGTAAACCCCAATGAAGCAGTTAAAAAGTAAAAGCAATATGCTTATTAAGGCAACAACTACAATAACAAATAATGTTATTTCCTCCAAAAATTACTGTGGGTTTTTTTTTTGGATGATGTAATACATATTTGGGGAAGAAAAGAAGATGACTTGGACACTTACTAGGTTTCCTATTCAAAAAATACCTAATAAATCATGTAAGGGATTATTTTACTGTGAAAATATTATATTAAATAGGAGTTGGTGGAAAATTTTGCTGTTAATGCCATCTGCTTACTCCCTCATGCTCACAGAAACTGTACATGGATGTGCATGCATGAAAAGAAGAGAATGGATTAGATACAGATAAGTATTCTGAGCTAGGAGATTGATTGAGTTTAAATTAATTTTAGATGCAGTGAGATGGTGTCAGCCAGGACCAGATCTTTGCAAGTCTCACAGTGAGCAGTACCATGTGTGGAAGAATATAACTGTATTTTCCTCTTGGCCTGAGGTTAGTAAACTCCTGAACAATTATTTAAATCCCTCAAAAGATTTTTGACTCCTGTAAGTTCTAAATACACAGGCAAATCTTGCTGTGAAGCGATTAATTACCACTGCCAAACAATGAATTACATGGACCAGCAAAATACATACTTCAGAGTCTCTGTATTAATTGTAAAAGTGAATTATAAAAGTAATTGCAGGAGGCCATATTTAAGACTTTTAAAACTAATAAGGTCTTAAACAAATAGGGGAAAATGATATATAGATCTACATGTATACATGCAAAACATTCAAATATACATCAGTGAAGATGCATCTATGGGCATAACTATGAAAAGATTAAATGTTGGAATTTTTAACACATAAATGTGAATTTACCACATGGCAATTAGTCTAGAACCACGTCATATTGGGGGGTGCGGTGGATGTGGTTGTGGTGTTTGACAAAAATTTAACCATTCCCTGGCAAAATAAATTATAAAATTTATTTAATAGTTAATTTTAATTCTATTTAATTTAATATGATGGAAGTTTAGAAATGGGGGGAATGATGCTGTTTCTCTTGTTGCTCCTGTCCAATTGTTATGAAATCCGAAAATTTTTAGCATAAAGCTGTACTGAAGTAAGAAGTAACACTGATGTTTTACTGTTTAGATGGTCTTGAAATCTTGTGCAGTAGATAGTCAGTCTGGGCATAGAAAAATTAATAGATGTACATAAACAATCACATTAAAATCCACTGCAAACTCAGGATATTTTCATTTTGATTAGAGATTCTAACCAATAGCCGTTGCTGAGAAGAGCCATGGACAAAGGGTGACTCCTCTCATTTTAGAAGAAGTTTTTTTCTGAGAGCTTCTGAGCTTCAGAAATGACTCCGACTCAGAGGAGTCCACTGAATGTGCACAGTTGACTCAAAGCTCCAGGTGAAATTTAGGTGTTACAAATGTGCTTAATCCCAAAGTACTGAAAGAATTAGCATGAAGCCCTGCTAGGCAAAACCACAGGTACCTAACCCCATTTGACTTCAGGTCAAGTCAAACAGGGTCAAGTGCAATATTTTGATGTTGGTGTAATTTGAATAAGATGGATTACGGATGTGAGAGAGTAGGTGAAGCACAGAGGGAGGCTGAAGCAGCAGCTCTTTGGTTCCCTCCAGAGACAACAGTGAATGCCCAAGGGATTTTCTACCTCTTGCTGACCATCTACCAGTCTGCTCCTACCCAGTACAAATGGGGAAAATTATCTTTGTACACATGGACAAAAATAATTTTCATCTATTAGCTTCATAGTGTTCAATTTCCAGAATAGGCTTAGTATTCCATACTCTCTAATTGTTATATATGTTTCTATTATATATTGTTGTGCATTTTAAAGCATTAAAGATTATGAAATGTAGCATGTTTTGCTCAGAAAGATTTCGTTAAAAAACCCACCAGGTTTAAATAGCTATTATGCAACTCTTACTGTCCTGAAATCTAACTTCGGGGTTTGTTTAACCTCTACAGTACAACTCAAACTTCACAATCATATATAATCCAAATAAATAATTCCAGAAGGGATAATATTATATGCAAAGAACTCAAGCTGAAGAGCGAGAATAATAATATTGAGCATGGTTTGCTGTCTCCAAGTAAAGACCAGTAGTAACTGTTCAGTGCAAATAAACTGTAGTTTATTACTCATGTATAATACAGATCTCCACTGAATACAAGCTATCATACATAATAAGATTACTGTCCCTTCATAAAGGTATAAAGCTGATACAATGTTCTGACACTTTTATACTTTCTGTAGTTCTTTTTAAAATGAATACAATTAACAGCATGCATAAAAAAATATTGATTTTACTAAGTCTTGGAGAAGATCCAAGGTGAGAGGAAGAAAAAGTAATGGTGAGGTTTTTGGGGATGAAATAAAGGAGTTAAATAAACAAGATAAAAAAAAAATCTGGCCTCAAAGTCAAAAGGCAAGATTCAGCTGGCACTTGAAACTAATACTAAAGCTAAACAAAACCCTTGAGTGAGCACTGCAAAGTGTTTTTGTAGTGGAAAGCTGGTGGAAAAGAAAGTCTAAAGCCTCTACAAAGTTATAAACACACCCAATTATTTCTGCTATGAGTCCATAATCAGTGGATTTCCACAGACAGTATTTTATCCATCCTTTAACATTCTCAGCTGTGAGATAGATGGACTTAGTTTGCCATGTCTGTTGCAGAGCAAAGTTTAAAGCCTGACATCTATCTCACTGCCTTCCAGTTTTGAAAGCTAAGCATTAATATCACGGCATTGTTACTGCTTCTTTTTTTTCTTTACAACGAATCCAGGATTAACCTATAAACAGCTTGATAATATCCAACAACAAATCTGAAGCTAACAATTTACTGTATTTTTCCAAAACATTTCTATTAACAAGTAGACCACAAGACATTTCTCATGTGTAGTGCTCCTCAAGAAGCTTTTAATGCAACAAAAGTCCTGTGAGAGAAAAGAAGTTATAGAAAAAACCCAACCGTTTAAGACCAGCTCAGGGCATAGTAAGTTTGACACATGCCAGTCTCCAGGCACTTCAGGTTGCCTTCTCCTGAATATATTTTCAAGACAGAGTACTCTTGTTTTTTTCAGTCATCGTTTCAATGTAGCTGAAAAAGCCTGGTAAAATATAATACAGTCCAGATGCATTACTGCTGTTTTCTGAAAAAAAGGGATTGATATATAGCGTCCTTTGTCCTTTTATGGTGTTCAGGTCTAATCCATCTCACTTTGTCAGAAGAAGGTTACTGGGTAAAAAAATAAAAATAAACCCCCCCAACCTATTGGAGGTTCTGTGCCTGCCTAGAAGGTTTTTCAACTTCCATAATAACGCATAGACGCAAAAATCACACACAGAGAAACAACAGCCTTCTCTGTACATATTTGCAAGACATATTGCATGTCATTTGGGCCAGTCGTCCACATTTCTTAAAACGGAAGAGAGAGGGTGCACATAGACAGAACTCAGGATCTGACAATTAAAAGTGCAGAGGCCAGACCCTGATTTCCTGCAGTCTGATAATGTCCCATACAACAGGCGCAGCAAAGTTCTTGTAAGTAAGACGTGTTTCATCCCTGATTGTGTGGTAACAGAAGGGTGCATTAAGAGTAGCACTGACAGCAGGTCAAGGGACATTCTCTTCCCACTCTATTCTGCTCTAGGGAGGCCACATCTTGAGTACTGTCTCCACATCTGGGCTTCCCAGTTCAAGAGAGACAAGGAATTACTGGAGAGACCAGCAGAGCACTGCAAAGAGGATTAGGAGACTGAAACATCTCTCTTACAGGAAAAGGCTAAGAGACCTGGGTCTGTTTAACCTGGTGAAGAGAAGACTTAGAGGGGATCTTATCGATGCTTATAACTATCTAAAGAGCGGGTGTGAAGAGGATGGGGCCAGACTCTTTTCAGTGGTGCCCAGCAACAGGACAAGGGAAAACAAGCACAAATTAGAACACAGGAAGTTCCAGCTGAACATGAGAAAAAACTTCTTTACTCTGAGGGTGACAGAGCACTGGAACAGGCTGCCCAGAGAGATCGTGGAGTCTCTTTCTCTGGAGATACACAAAACTTGCCTGGACACAATCCTGTGCAATCCAATCCAGGTGAATCCGTTTTAGCAGGGATATTGGACTAGACGATCTCCAGAGATTCATTCTAACATTCTGTGCATACAGTTGCAGAGGCAACTGTAGACGGATATGATTTTACTAAAGGCCCGCCCTCTCACTCCAGGCTCCCAGGGACTGTTTTTTCCGCACAAGCTCCTTGGTTTTGTTCATTTAATGAAATGGGTAGTGAGCACTAGGATCCTGCTTTTCTTTCAGTTTGAGGAAGATTTTGATTCAAAGATATTAAAGCTGGGATATCATTTTCATATATCATATATTTTTATTATTAAACACCATCCCTTTGTCCATATTTCACCATCACGAACAGGCAATTGTCCATCTGCAGCACGACTCCATTTGGTAAGGGATAGTGTCTGTCTAGGTTTGTAAAGCATGTTGACAGACCAAACTGAGCATGGGCTCAGGTAATCTTGCTTCCAGGGAAGCTCTGTGAGGGCAAAGGGAAGTGCTTGGGGAAGGTAGAAAGAAAGAAGAGGGATGAGTTAACACCAGATCGCAGCAAAGGACCAGGACTTATTTAAAACTGTCTCAGCTGTTTTCCAATAGCTCCTAGCTCCTTAATGCCTCTCTGATGCTCTAAAGTTAATATACTAAATTGAAAATAGTTTAATCTATTTTAAGCAAACATTCCATAGCTTTTCCCCTCTAAGGTGAGCTGCGTATCATCTAGCCATTCTGAAGGATCTCAAGAAGAAGGAATTATTACCCTCATAAAACATCAGTAGAAGGGAACAGAGATCTGTACCTTGATTCTGAAGGGATAAAAATATATCTGCACTTCCACTGAGGACACTTAACATCTGTATTCCTTTTAAAAGCTGACATTTTCAGGACATTGATTGTACAAAGAACCATCAAACGAGGTGGGAAGAAGTAGTTGTAGACTGACCTTGCTCAACAAAACAAACCTATATTTGTAGTCTCAGTCACTAAGAAAACTCATTATCTTATATAATTTAATTGTACTCAGCTGAAATGTTTAATATCATGATAGATTTTTTTTCTTATGGGTCATTACCTGTGTGGCTGAGTGATTACAAACAGAGATATGAAGCCTGCAGTGGTATTTAGCTTTTAGATATCGACTTTCTTTGCACCTCTAATGCAAAGTGGGAAAAGCTGATGCAGATTGGTTTTTTGGCTTGCAATACAACACAGTCAAAGCACCACTTGCAGATCTTTCCCTGACACTGTTCTGCAACATGAGTATCTAATAAATATGTTTTCCTGGAGGATTTATGACCCATTGAGCATCATTTTTCTCTTTTGGTTTTGCTCAACAGATTGTAAAATCCTTCTGCAAGAGGAGTGGTAGGTTATTTTGACAGCAAAGGACAAAATAGAATACTGGATATGAAAGTGGACAAGACAAAAAAGGAGATATTATTGATGTTGTTAGATCTCCTGCTCTACACAATCGCTGATTTAATTAAAGGTTTATCAAAATAAAACTACATTAATACTCAAACAGCCTTTACTCATTTCTCATCTTTTAAGGATACATGTTCCTAAAATAGACAAGACTATATAAGAAAGCAAGCATAGAAATTAAAATCTAAGTATTATTTCTTTTTTTTTTT
>NW_010400568.1:234463-242674 GCF_000710305.1 Buceros rhinoceros silvestris | reverse complement strand
ACATAAAAAATAAAAATTAAAGTTTTTTTTTTTTTTTTTTTTTTTTTTTTTTTAGCTGTTATGGTGGATTCCTAGAAGTTCCTAAATGCTATGAATCAGTGGGAATCAAACTTCTGGGAAAAAGAAGGCAGAAATACCTTATCTCCCATAAGAAATTATACAACAAGAACGTTAAAATTAGTTTGTGGTGAGTATCATCCCCAGTGATGTGTCTGAGCAGGTGCTTTCAACTGCTGGACAAAGTCAATGCTAATTCAGTAATTTTTTTCTGACACAAAAGTGTCTGCTAGGTTTGCAGCACTAAGAGTCCTAGAATCAAGTCCTCCTTGACTCTCTATTTCCAGCCTCTTTCCCCAGTATTATTTGCAAGAGTCTTATGGATACTTAACAGTGCCAGTAAACACTTCCTCTCATACTCGGTACACTCAATACAGCAAAAGGCTGTGCCTGTCAACCTGGTTGCTTCTTTTGAATCACAGAATCTAAATATTCTCTCTCTCTCTTCCTTGATCTGGTATTTTCTTCTTTTAGAATCTCAGATTTTCTTCTGTTTCTCTCGCATCTCCTCCTTCACAGAAATACTTTAGAAATATAACGTGTTTGTTTTCTCGGGCTTTTTTTAATTCTATGTAAATATTACCCATTCTTTCAATAGCATGTGTGGATACACATTTTTCTTTGTTTCGAAATCTTAGAATTGCTTTAATTTATTATAGGCTTTTAAAAAAATGTCTATGAGTTGCTAATTACATTATACCCAGTTGAAACAAAAGAACTGAGTATAAAACAAAAGCTGTTCTCTTGCTGCTGTATCATACATTCCACCATCAGGAGGATATGAAGTGTTTTATGTTCCTTCATCTTGTCAACACTCTTGAGTTGAGGTAGAAGGTTAAAGGGAGGTGACAAGGTTAAATGATTTGACTAACATCCAAAACAAGGCTGAGGATCATTACGAGCCTGCCCCAGCTTTCTAATAACATATGTAATGAGGGAGAATTGGAAGCTTCCCACACCAACAGCTCATGTTGAAGTGATTTGTTTCTCTCTATACCCTTGCCACAATAGGTATCCATATATTTCTTTTAAGAATGTTGTCATGGCCCACTAAATTACCCCTGGGCAGCACTAACAGTGGTGTTCCACTTTGCCCCTTTATTTCTTTCTGTGACATTACTCTGCACAAGGGTTACTAGAAAGACAGATGAAGTAGGAGTAGATGGGTCTCTAAGGAGTGATATATAGTAGGTACATAATAGAAAAAAGTGAGGATGGTGTTGTAACACAAATTTTCATTTCTTTTTCTCCTCATTTCCAGAAGAAATTTTAGACATTGGAAATTTATTATGCCATGGATATCAGATTTATTTTTCCTTAGATTCCACTTCTTTTCAGGGAACTTGACTCCTAACAGCCCAATACTTTTTCCTCCTCCTTTCACAATGTCAAATCAAAGTTTTTGGTGGATTAGAGAATTCTTCTGTCATCGTATCAGACAATATTTTTATTGAAATCAAAGTCAAACAATGAAGAATATGTCAAAAACTGAGAAAGAGGACAGATTGTGAACACTGCAATTAGAACTAGCAACAAAAGCAACTGTTCTAGTAGCTAGGATGTTGGAGGAATGTCTGACAGTTTTTATTGCAAGTGTAAAATTTGTCATGTGAAGTTGCTTTTGACCTGATGGGTTTAATAGTTCCTCAGAGCCATTATGGTCTATCACCTCTATGAGTATTAAGGGACTCCTAAATCCATGGATAGATAATTTGGTGCCATACTTGCACAGTAAATCCACATCCTTAAAGCCTTCATTAAATTTGCACAGTCCATTTCTTAAGTGCAATTAACTGTGAGTTTCTTAAGAAAAGCAGTTGATTCATTTCCGCCTCCCATAGACCCCATTTTTTCCCATTGTCCTTGTGAAAATGAGGATCTATCTCCTGCAACTTGTTTAAAAGCATATCCTGTGGTTGAGAATCGGAAATTGTTTATAATTTTTGCACTCCAACTGTTTCACTACTGAATATCAGACAAAGAAAATTTCTATTTCTGGATACAAATCCCAATTTAGCCTAGCTGATGCATTTATGAAATACTGACTTAGTTGTTGGACACATCAGTTCATGGATAGACTTGTCCCAAAGTTTTATTAAATCTTGCACTAGATTAATTTGATTCAACTATGACAGCATAATCAATCTACTTTCATTCACTATTACTGCTGGGCAGTCAAATTAAAATTTACAAAAAAACTACTAAAAACTATGGAAATTGTGCATTTCAATTCATCACACTGCACCATCACCAAAGGCAAGCAGACCATTCAAAAATCATGTGCTTCTAAAAGTTACTAAATAATCACTTGAGAAATACTACTGAATTTCTGCTTTGGCAATGAAATTTCTGAAGTAAAGCTACTCTGTCAGTTAATACTCAATGATACATCTTTTCAACTTGGTTAAATCCGTACACAACCTAAATTCATGATTAAGATAGCAGTAACGATATTCATTGCTTTACAACATAGACCACTGTTTTCAAGAAAACATTATTTGCACAAATACTGTTCATCAAAGTGGTATAAGCTTGCATAACTTGCAATAGCTAATGAAACAAACTTAGATATACTCTAAATTCTCACTGCTTGGGAAACACTGTGCACCTTCCAGAATCAAGTACTTACACTGCATGTACAACTATTTCATGTTGGTTTGGTGAGAGGAAGTTAATTTGACTGCATGAATAAAATAACTTACTTTCTTAATTAGACATTTTAATCAGAGCTCCATTAACTAATCAGAGCTAATCAGTGTTTCATCAAGACTGTAAATAGGCAGCTTGGGATAAGATGGTCAGGACTCACAGGCTTGCATGCATAATATCAAGCAGCAGATATTCCCTTTGAAGGTTTATCATTGAAAAAGACCCTAAAATATTATAATGATTTTGATAAAAAAATCAAGAATGAGAGCAAAGTTATTCCTTCTCACTAGTAGCTCATTACAAAAATTTTTGAAATGAGTATGTCAGAAGGAAAATTTGGATTCCTTTCATAGTAATTCTTGGCCACCTAAAAGTGAGTTTTAGAATCTAAGCTAATCTAGTGTTGGGAGGTCAGTCAGCAATACTACACAGGCATTTATACTTAGTGTGGGCTTTTTAAAGTTTCACCCCTAACTGAAACTCTGCAAACGCCAATAGCATTCACACTACGCTTTTCAAAGGTGGGTGTCTTTCATCCAATGGGCTCCTCATCTTTCTCATGTACGTGATTGCTAATTTTTTTTTAAATTAGTAGAATCAAAAGAAAAACTAGTCTATAAGAAAATCTATGAATTTGTTTTATGGATTGCCAGGTGAAATATCTACAACTACTTAAACATCAAACTGTATCCTCATATCTAACAAACAACTGTACACTGAGCACGAGACAACACATACAAGAGTATTGCTGGAGAGAAAAATTAGAAAAATTACTGGCGGTTACATGGTGTTGAAATACATGTGTGTGCATATAGTGGATTTTCTATTTTTCACAAGGAATACCTTAATAACTGTGGCCTTTACTCTGGTAATAACTCTGTAGTTGGTTGACAAACACAGCTCTCTTCTCCTCTGATACCTTAGGCTATCCAAGAAAAAAAGAGCATAAAAGTCAGGTGATCAACCATATGTATGACAAGGTATCACTGCAACTGTTTCATATTCAGTTATCACTTCCAAACTGGCCTAAAATTAGGGGTTTTTTTCATTTCACTTTTTTGTTTCTTATTTAAATGTAAAATATCAATTAAAATTGATGCTACTCCAAACCAAATTGATAAATCTCTCTATATAAATTTCTAGGAAATTGGAATTTCTTTCAAAGAGAAAGAGGAAAAGGAAAGCCAGATGAATCTGTTCCCCAGCATGGGACAAACTGAGCATAGCTAAGTTTCTACCCATTTGCCAGCCCCATTGCTGGATCAAAAGGAAGCCTAAAATGCAGAAGTAGGAATTTTATCTTTTTTTCTCATTACCAAAATATTGTTGCATCAGAAAAGGCCTGGCATTTAATTTTCAAGTTAGTATTTGTAAACTAAAAGAAATCTAGTTACTTCAGCAAGATGCCATATGGTCTGTGCATTTGTACTGTGTCAAGTTGGAAGAGTATTTTTATTTTCTTTTTATTTCAATGGATGCCAAAAAGCTAGACTGAATAGCTCAATGACTGTGCTGCTAAAATCCTTCACAAAAGTTCTGATTCCCCAGACTAAATTAATGGAAAACAAATGAACTGATACAGAAGTTAAAGAGAAGGGGAAATGGTAGTAGCAGAAAATCCTCATCAGTTAGACCTCTGACTCTGAAAGAAAATGGTCCTGTCAGATTGGCTTGAAGTTGTCGCTGGAAGTGGTACAAAGTAACAGGGCTTAGCTTCCTCAGTACTCATCTTAGGTAAGGTCATTCTTCTGCTACTGCATTTTGCTCACCCTCCAATTGACAGATACCAGCAACCAGCGTGACACTGATTCCCAAGCAGATACTGAACATTTTCTTCGCTCTTTGGGATGCTGGGAGTAACACTTACTTCCCACATTACATAGCACAGATGCACTATAAACTCCAAAACAATAAAAACCCCAAACCCACACTCAAACAAGAAACAGAAACTGACTATTCATCATCCTCTGATTCTCAGTAATTTAATCTTTAAAATGTGTATGATAATTTCTGATAAACTTACGGCCTTTTGACCGCTTTTTCTTTATTAGGTTTCATCCAATGGTCTTGCCCAGGCTTTACTGAATGGTAAAGCAGTATATTATCAGAAAGCATATAAATACCATAGCTTTATTGTGTACTGTTCTGGAAGATGGAGAGAATACCAGAAAGATGACTTAAAGAGCAATGAGGAGTCTGACAGAGGGAGGGGATAAGAGAGAAAACTGAGGTCTGAGTTTAAAGGCTCGTTGAATTTCCTCAGCAAACAACATTAAATGGGATTATTTGGGGGATATGAGCAGCTTTTCCAATAGGAGCTACTTAGGCCACTACTTCATTTAATCTAACACAGCCAAAAAGAGCTTTAAGAGGGCAATATGAATCAGATTTGAACTAATGACCTGGATAAATCTTACTAATCACTGAAGCCACCTAGTTTCAGCAGTCGCATAGAGAAACTGCTTGTTCTCTTGTCTGAGAATCTCCCTGGACAGCTGGAAATCATCAAGCTGCATATTTGTTTTTAAAGGCAACACTGATGTGTTGCTCTTAATCAGACTTTGTAGCCTTGCTCTTGTGAAGAAATCCCAAAACTGCTCCTAGCCTCCTTTCCTGCCATATGACAAATGTTTAATTTGTTAAAGACAAGGTGGGAAAAGCTATAACACAATAAATGTGGAAAACCACCTATTTCTACCTATTCAGATAGACGGCTAACTTACATGGAGAGTGACGCAGAAGTAAAAAAGCTTTCACAGGTTTTCATACTCAAAACACATGAAACAAAAGCATACAGAGCAGAAAAGTCAGAAAAACTGTAAAATCTTATGCAAATAAATAAAATTCCTCCTCCAATACTCCTTTCCAATGGAGATAAATCAGTGGTTTCATATGTGAAATTCTTTATTCTCTCCCAGCTCAGATATCAGTAGTACACCTTTAAATCTTTCCACTTTCTCAGTAACAGTGAAATGCAGTAGCCACATGAGGAGAACCCTTTTGATCCTAAAATGTGATCTAACATAGATCAGGCTAAGAGGATATAGAAGATGGACAACACTAAATACCACATACCTATTATGCATTGTTCTTCCACCTGCTAATGGGCTGAGGGAATATATACTTCTCTAATGACTGTGGACTCAGTCGATCTAATCTGTGTACTTATCCTCTCTGTACTTGAGTACTGCATTATAGCACATGAGAAGATGAAAGAAGACTTAGAAAGGGCTCTAGTTTGTTACAGCTCATTACTTAGTAGCACACAGGCTTTCTATCTCATCACCTGCCGACACCGGACGCTATATTGCTTCCACAATAAGCAGTAAATCAATAAAGGCTCACTGAAGCTGCCCTATTCTATCTTAAAGATCATCTCTGACTGAGAACCATGCTTCCTAAGATGCAACCTCCAGAAATAAAATATCAATAAATAACCCAAGATGTAGGAACAAGATGCAAAAATTCCTTGGCAGCAGGGATTGCTGTGAGCTCTGCTGGTATTTATGGTTCCAAATCCACAAAAGCCTGGGCATATTCCAGCTTTCCTGCTCCAGTAGGACTCCCCTGGGCTCAGGGGCAGTGCTATTATGCAATCAATTTCATGGCTGGAATCTCAATATATATAATTTAAACAAAATAAAATTAAATTGACAGGTCACCAGGTCTTTTGGAAAGAACGCTTTTCTGACAATCAGTCCAGCCTGCTCTTCCTTTGCTACTATAATCTCCACCCTATTAAGCAAAGGAGTTAAAATTATTATTTGTGTTTATATTTTATTATGTATGGTCCCAAGTTAACAGTGAATTCTCTTCATGGGTTATCATAATACAATATTACAGAGGTGCCTCATTGTGCTGCTACAGTAAAATGTCCTACAATTTTCATTTCCAGTCCCTAATTTCATGGGTTTATAAGCTAACCAGAAGAAATGAGGTCTAGGTTAGAAGTCAGCAAACCAAACCTGAGCCTAAAAGCAGTATTTCATTCTAAGTGGAGTTGGTAAAATATTATTTTCCTCTTTACACCTGCAGCCATTTTGAGTATGCATATAGAGATATGTAGATGAGATGGACCTTTTTAACCCAGACCCTTTTTGTCATAATATCTTTGGAAGAGTGTTTTGCTTTTTAAAAACAAACTGGAAGTGAGATTAGTTTAAACTAAGACAACTAGTTTCAAAAGAAAAAATAAACTAAGGCAGATAGAGGAGTTATAAAAGATGTTTTAACAAAAGTGTTCTCATATATTCTATCCAACATATCCATTGATTTGAATTCACAGCCCTCAGACTCCATAGAAAAGCTTAGCGATTGAAGATTTTTATATCCAAGTCATTCAAAACCCTGTTCAAAGATGAAAAAGATTATTTCAATGAAAAAGTTTGAGAAAACACAACAATGCCAAATTCTCTGTATCTTATCAGGCAACACTTAATATTTATGTCATTGTTCTCTAAATAACACAAGGCACCTTCTTGTGATGTGCACTAGTTTAACCTCACATACTCCATGGTCTATAAGCAATAATATATTTCAAGCTTGCTTTCCCCACCTGTAAAAGAAGTACTACGTCAGAGAATGTGTCAAGGAACACATATTAAGAAAAATATGTTGTGATTAGGCCAAACGTTTCTCATGCATAATGCAATTGAGATGAGAAATTTACATAAAAGAAGACAAGAATGGGTATGTTTTGTAATAGATCCATATTTTTGTATATCTAGTAAGTATATATCAGGTAATAAACAAGAGCCATCCACTCTTCTTGGTGTGATACTAATACATGTTTCTCTTGCTGCAGAACAGTCGCTCCAAACTGTAATGAGAAGGATTAAGGTTGCTTCCAAAAACATTAGCCACCTGTAATCTAAGGAAACAAGAGTAAAATTTCCTGTTTCTCTGACAGCAAAAGGTCTGAACAGACTGAAGCCCAGATTCAGTATATGTCAAACTAAAGAGAACAGCTTTTCAATGCTAGCCCCTCTGAACCCAGAAGCTGCCTGAGAGAGAGTTCACTTGTCGCCCACAGAAGTAGAGATCAATGAAATGGCATATATTCTTGGCAGTGCAGCCTAACCTCAAATCCAAGCTTGAGAAACATGTAAACCAAAGAAGCATTCCAGATAAGCCCATATCATTAGCTAGAATCAAAACCCAAATGTCTTATCCAGCTGAGCTTCATTTTTGCGAATGACCAAGACCGCAGTGCTATTCTCTTTGAGCCCATGCAGTGAAGAGAAAAGACTTGGTCTGAACTGAGAAATAATACATAGAAAGTAATGATGACAGAGTAGTGAACACTTTCTAGGTTTTCCTGAATTACTGAATCCTGAATTTACTATATCCTCAAAAGCCTATAAACAAAACCAACAGCTAGTATGAGAATACTTGCAGAAGGCTATGTGTTCAGGACTGAAGCAGTGGTCTGTCCAAGCAGACTGGGATAAAGTACTGCACATACCATAATCACTAAAAGCAGCAGTGAAATCAGCATCAGCAGGA
>NW_010400568.1:210545-234378 GCF_000710305.1 Buceros rhinoceros silvestris | reverse complement strand
CAGGAACTAAGAGAACAGTTTAAAATACACATTTTTATAACCTTTTGTAATCTAACTATTGCAATTATTCAATAAGAATTCAAAGTGGGAGGTTAATAAAATTTATCAGTAGGTGTTCTTATCAGTGAGCAGAGCTGTGAAGCCTGCATGATGGTCTATCATAAACCAAGAGGGCTGAAATTTTTCATTAAATTGAAAGAAGAAATGTATGTATTTCGATCCAAAATACTTGCATACAATAGGCTGATTTCAAGGGCAAACACAGTTGGGGCTGAAAACGTTACAAGTGAGAACTAATTTCAGCAGAAGCCTGTGGTGCAGAGAACCTAAAGTAGAAATCAATCAGTTCTCATAGAAGATAAAAGGTGTCTTTCCAGTCTTCACTGGAGAAATGAGCTAGATGACTTGAAAAAAAAAAGGTTTTAATGCCCAGCTGCATGCCTCCGACACAAAGAAAATTCATTTTGCAATGTATTCTACATTCACTTACTTGTATATGCTTGCACATTTGTCATTTTGATAAAAGTTCTTGCAATATGATATGAATGATATGAATGTGCATATTAAGTTTCCAGGTGAGTTTTAATGCATTTGACCAATGCATTTCAGAATAAATGCAAGATGCTCTTTAAGTTACATGTATTGCTACATGCAAGAGTGAATATATCTTATTTTTTTCATTTGTATCTGGCTGTCTCACTATTTTCTCATGGTAAATAATTGTATATGCCATTTTAGAAGTGTGATTGCCACCTTATAGAGAAAGCTAATTGCAGATTATAATTTTATTTTTTAAAATTTATTTATTTTCTAATTAGAAACAAGCTCAAAGCACAATTCAAATCTTAAGAGTCAGGATAGATGAAAACATAGTAAAATACAGATGCATAGGATTTTAACATTCAGACCTTTTACTGTATATTAATAATTCTCCATGAGTAAACCATGATTTGAAGAGATGTTATATGTTGTGGGAAGCTAAGAAAGACACTTTGTTTTCAGGACTGAAATGCAATACTAAGCAGAGCACTGAGCGTTATCATAATTTAGTCCAGGAAATCAGAACAGGAGAGAAATTAACTGAAAATGCCCAAGAAACAAAGCTAAAATTAATACTATGAGAAAGAACATAAACGTTATTGTACTCTTACTCTTCTTACGGTTTGTTTGTTTGTTTTTTTTTTCCTAAGGCTGATCTTGCTTGTGCCTGCAACTGAGAGTTAACATATATGCCATGAGAGCTATATAAAAATATTACATTAGGATGACATTTCAGATTGCTGTACAACTCTTCTAAAATGATTAAAGCTAATTCTAAGAAATCAAAGTAATAGCTGCTATTAAAAACCAAACTCAGCTCCTGGGCTTCCTGGAAAGTTTGACAAGACAGATATCTGTGAGACATTAATAATACAGAAAAGAAATTAAGAGATCTTGGATCTGTTCCTGGCTGCGATGATATAAATTATTTGTATTCTCTTGGGAGTGGGTCTAAAGTTCTGTGTATTTGGGACAGACCTACATGGAAGGACACATAAAGCCTGTAGCATGGGCAAGGCAAAGGTCTAACCATCTCATGTACTAAGGTAGACATACAGTAGCTCCCCACCTGTAAAAATGAGAAAGAGTACTTGCTTCCATGTAACCCACGAAAGTTTCCAAAAACATATGCTCATGCATATATTCAGGCTCTTGATTAGATGTACTCCTGTGAATAGTGCGGCAGGGTTTTCCTTCAAAGAGCTTACTACAGCAGTCTGGGAGGACAGCCAGATCTGGTGTAAATCTGCACAGTTCAGTGCTGAAACACAGCTTGTGAGAGAAGTGGAGAAGCGGCTGCCTGCAACCAGCCTTGCAGATCCACTTTGTGGATGGCTGAAAAATTGTTGATTGTCCTTCACAGATATCGCCAAGAACGCAGGAATAAAGCAGGAGAGTTTCCAAAATAACACACAGATGCATTCATTTTATTCCTGTGATGAAATTATTATTGCTTGCAAATTATATTTTCTCATTCGGGAATATTTCTATAGGAGGTAAAGCCTCAGAGTGCTAATTTTAAGGAAGCCCTTCCCTAATAAAATATAGCAAAGTTTTGTCAAAAGTGCTCAAAGAAAAAAAAAAATCTTATGCCACCTGCTGAAATGATTTTCTTTGCTCTCCCATAAGTGTTGTCCTAAAATTAACAGCATTTTAACAGATGCATTGGCTCCTGTAACTGTTTCCTTCCAAGCAGCATCTCCTCCCATCTTCTCATAACCTTATTACTTATTTTGAGTGTGTGATTTTTTGCAGACTTCTGAGCCAAGATACGGTTATAATAACAGAGAAGCAACTTTACAGATGGATGTTATTAGAATAATGGCTGCAGCACAAATTCTCTGTTTCATTATGAACATGACCTAATTTGGGGGAAATACTTGTTTTACCTTCAGAGAAGATAGAAACATCAGTAATTATTGCACCATTACAGTTCTCTGGTGGCTGAGGCATTAAGTGATTACAGTAGAGCATCAGCCAAATTTTGTTCTGATTTTCAGGCAGGATGTTTTTCCATTGTTTATGTATTAGAAAATGGTAATGAATTTTGAGTCATTAACATACACTAAGAAACCTTCTTGCACCATCTACCTATCTTTTCCATATGCTACTGTTTGTTTGCAATGAGTATCCATGCAGTGAATCTTTGAAAATCTTTTATAAGCATACCACTAAAAGAAGCATATCACCCATTCCCTGGCAAAGAATCAAATGTATACCGAAGGAATGCAAGTTTAACAAACCACTCGTCCTTATTAAGCAGTCCCTCCTGATCTCCCATGCTGTACGCAGATTAACCCCTAAAGCCTGACTCATTCTTTCCCTGTTATCACTTGTGGGTAGAGAGAATAGTCTTTCTGGTACTGTAAAGGTTTTCAATCTGAAATTCAAAGTTAGCAGCGATCCAATGGCTGCAAGCTGAAAAATTAGATAAGCTCAGTTTCTAAAACAGTTAAAAATCACAGTAAACACTTCCTAGGGGATCAACAGAAACTGAAATCCCTAGAATCGTTATCTTCTTGTGGATATACTTGGGCTACACAGGAAGTTATTGGCCTGATGAAAAAATTCCTCTGTGAAATTATATAGCCTCTGCATTGCAGGAAGTTGTCAACATTATCAAATTGCTCACTCTGACATGAATAATAAATCTATGATAAAAAAATATAGTTCAGCTAAGTCACTTACTTATACTTTTCTGAGTTTTATGAGGAACAGATTTTCTCTTACTTTGTGCTGTGAAACACTCCATTGAAAGTTCTCCTATAACAAAACCAAGAGTTTTCATTACCATGTTCAAAGCTGTATTGTAAGCCAGGAAATCAGCCAACAGACAGATTGCACAATCTATTTTCTCTGAACTCATGCAGGGAACGTTATCCCTGTTATTGCCATCACTTTGGGATAAGTACTCTACATAAGCAGCATGGTGTGTCGGGGCGGGGCCACCCACAACTCTTCCCTTAATGGGGTTTCAATCTTTGCCATGACAAAGGAATCTGTGGGAATACAGCATTCCACTCATTTAAAGCAAAATTCATACTGAGTCTTGGGAGCTGTACTGAACAGGATAATTTTATTTCAGTCAATTATTCACATAAGAAACACTTCTATAAAGTTTGTCAAAAAAGGAAACAGATTGCAAACATGAAAATTAAATCTACCAAATTTCTTGAAGAGCAGAGAGAGAGAACTGATTCAATGGCCCTGACTACTTTCTTTTTTTAAAATGTGAAGTTAACCATGTGAATTTGTAAAACACTTATGGCAAAAAACATTCTGATTTTGCAAGTTCCACCAACTGGGAGAAACAGTGAGAAGAAATTAGGCAGTGGGAACGATTTACTTTGCATATATACTTGCAATCTTATTAAAAAAATCCCTCTTCAGGACCTGATTTTCTGTATATATGCCCTTTGAAAATACAGGTTTTACATACTGTTACACCAGTAAAAAGGTTTTCTCAGATTAAAGGAACATGTGCAGCTTTAAAGTTTCTCCTGAAAACAGAAACCAGGTCTAAAAATCATATTGACAACAAACCAGACATTTGCCATGAACCAGGAATCTTCACTCACAGGTATTACAATGAATACTACAGGTAAGGCAGCAGGGAGATGGTGGTCACACACTAGTATCACTTTTACAGTTGGGTGGGGTGGGAGGTCTTAAAAAAGCATCTTTATCTGTACTGTCTTCTGCCAAATCTAATTCAATGGCTACCCAAACCGAAATTGTTTGCAGGTTTTTATATTATTATTTCTACATCCTTCATTTACTTTCTTCCAAACTTCAAATTATTTCAGAATTGGGCAATTTCATTCAGAAAATCATGTTTCATTTCAATAGCTCCACATGCGTGTAAGTTCATATAACTTAGTGGATGCAGCTTCAAATTCTTTTTTTCAACGTGAACACAGATGGAGCATATACGGTTGGTATGAATAGTGGCTGAAAGGTTTTAGGACATTAACTTCCAAAAAATTTGCTAAGAGAAGTAACATTTTCCAAAGACACTTGCAAGATTCTCAGAGTTGCATGATATGATATCCCTTTATCCTCCCTATTAATCATGACTAGCATCCAATTCTACTTTTACAGAATTATTTTCAAACACAGGTTGGTCCTGGACCGTGTTCTCCTCTCAATCTTAAATTCTCTCTAAATTCTCACGAATTTGGGATTTTGTTCAGAAAAGGAGAAAAGAAATATTCATATCAGCCTAGTTTTATCAGACTTTTAGTGTACTAATTATAACACGTGTATTACATATGTAAAAGAAACAGAACTAACTGACATTACAAGTAAAAAATAAAAAAAAAAGGCGTCTATCATGCTTTTCTCTATGCTACATCCCATATATAAAGAGGTCTCCCTGTACTGGGTTGTTCAGTTCTGTAGAGACCATATTACCACTAACACCCAAGAAGAGCTCTCCGGGCTGGAATTTCCTGCATTGTTTGTGCTAGATATAACAGATTTTTTTGTACATTAACATCACTTGCTTTTAACTCCTAACAGGCACCAACTCCTTAATCTTGGTGAATAGCTTTTATTTATGTTAAATATATAGACCCATGGGTTTAGCTAAACTGGACTGCCTTTCTAACTGCTAAAGGTTGATTTGGAGTGTCATTAAGATACTAAATGATGATACTAAATATTTGACTCTTTTAAAAGATACACATTCATAAACAAAAGGGGAGAAATATTTTTAAAAATTGCCTAACATCAGAAATCTCTGGAAATTATTGGATGAAGCATTTTGCTACTCTTCAAGGCAAATTGCCCTCTTGTGCCTTAGAACACCCTTCAAAAAGAAAAAACGTTTAGAGCAGAAACATGAACAAACAAAAACCTCAGAAAGACTGGGTACCATAGTAATTTGGGGGGTTTTTTGTTCCTTACTTAACTTATGGTATAGTAATTTACTTCCCCATCTGTAAACAAATATCAAAGAACAGATGAGACAAAAAAATTGAGCAACTTCCTTTTATCTAAACAACTTGGTTAGTCTTTGAATTAGCAGCCTATTTTATCTGCTAATTCCACTCCTTAATCAAAAAGCTGTCTCAAAGGCAGGCATTATCATATGTCATCAGTTTGTCAGTTGGGGAACAAAACAGTAAACCTTGTTTCTCTCATATCGCCAATGTTAACTAAGCATATAAATCAGAAAAGTTCTTGTGATGTTCAGGAAAATGAAAGGAAAAAAAATATGGAACAGTGCAAATGACTGATTTTTAGTAGTCACATGAGAAGAAACTATATTCTGTCCAAAGCAATGTTTTTATTATTAATTTTTTTAAATAATAGAAAGTTTTGAAAGGAGATGTTTTGAGGGTTGAAATATATCATAATAATACCTTAATTACCTCTGCTTTTTCTAGTACTTATGAAGAGGAACTTAATGGAACTAATCTTTATTCCCCAAACTGCTCCACTTTCAACAAAAAAAGGCACCAAATTCTATTCCTGCCCTATTTCTTGTTACTTAAAAAAGAACAACAACTAGTAATATCTGTGTTCATCACAGTTTCAAGTTAAATTCAGGAACTGTGAGATGGCCTCTTCGGTTCCTTTGCATTATTTATTCTGAAGCCAAAAACAAATCACTCATCTAGCCAAGAGCAGATAATAGAGAGCAATAATGTGTTACTAGATATCCATCGTGCTTTAGCACTGCCTTTAGTACCTTAGACACTGACACTTGTTGGCCCATCTTCAACATTTTAATCTCAACGTGAAAATACTGGAAAATGAAAAAAACCCCAAATGGATGCTTTTATTATTATATTATCACTGAGAAAGTGGGCATCTTTACTTGAGGGGCTGCTCTGACACAGTCCTGTGAAGACAGATGTAGGTTTCTTTCAGGAGTACAACCAACTGGTACTATCACACCGACTTCTATATATGTATTTTCTCTGTTCTGAAGAACTAAGATAGCAAAACCCCCAAATTTAACACAGAAGTAGCTATTGATGAAAAAGCAGCTGATTTTTTTCAAACATATCATACAACTCAAATTAATCCTCAAAACTTCAAGCTCATTCACATTTCTCAAGTAAGCCTTTATTTGTCTCAAATTTTATTTCAAGAAAGGGAAATTGGCTCAAGCATTTCTGCCTCCATGATGTTCTTTAAGGCTGAAGCAGCTACAAAGAAGTATTTGCAGGATCTAACTGTTGTCAAAAGGGATAATAAGAGGCTCTTCTTGGGACTAATTCAGGACTAGCTTCCTTGAATGGATGTTACCTATTGGGGATACCTATCAGAATATTCTTAATGTCAAGAAAGCCAATGGTTCTAATGAAGAGTTCAACTCTGGTTTTCTTTACAGTAAGATGCTACACACAGTACATTCCTCCACACTCAAATATGTGTTTGAAATTTAGATAACAGCTTTGTTCAAAGTGTACTGAAAAATTCATGAATGCTGAGATTAATTTTCAGCTTCAAAGCCTGAAATGTTTCTGATGACTTCATCAAAACTACCTATGTACAGACTAGTATTTTAAAATTATTCCAGCTCATGCAAGAATTAAGGGTTAGAATTATTACTTATTTTTAAAATATTTCTAATAGCCCTGGTTAGCAATTATTGCCTCTGTAAGATCAGTGAAGAAGTCAGCAGACTTTTGATAGCAGATGATAAGTTGCATAATGAATCTGAGTTTTCAGTTCCTCTATATAGTAACTACTACGTCCTTTATGAAGTAAGTGTTATTTCATACTGAAACTAACAGTCAGCTGTTAAACACGCATTAGAATTCTGTTCACTATGCTCAGTCAATGTAGTTTTGTTATTTTATGTTAAAACTCCCATAAATTTCCATTAGTAGTCCCAATGCCACACTAACATATCTTGCATTTACTTACTTAAAAAAAGGAATACATCTTCCCAGTTAAAGCATTTTTGTAAGGCTAAAATGCTTAATTACAACGGAAAAGCAGAGGGGCTGACGCATCTTGAACAATGCAAGCAACTTTCCAAATTAAAGAATTCTGTAAAGTTTAGCAGCTGATAGCTGATTATGAGTTGTGACCACACTATCTATCTAAACTCATTCACAGTTCTAAGAAAGGATATGTTTTGGCTATGTGATGGGAGAAAATTCAAATTGTCCCAGCCTTACAAGCCTGACAATACACAGTACTTTATATATATACACAATATATACACAATAACAGAATGAAATACAGAGACACATATTTAATATATTTTTATCTTCTCTGTACTTAATAATGTTATGCAGGCACCCTTACAAGAGTTTTGACTTCAAATTTAAAAAAAAAAACAAAACAAAACACTTCTCAAAGCTTACACAAACAAGTATTTAAAAGCCGTATTTAGACTGTACAGCCACTTTTCTTACTTTCTAGCTTTCATACAGACTAACTTTAATCAAAAGTCTTAACCTGTAATTACTCCTTTATTTGCAGTGCTTCCTAAAACTGCCACATCTGAAAAAGGAAAGCCATGCACAATATGAAAAGCATATTTAAGTTTAACGAATTATATTTTAAAGTTAGACTTTCAGCATTCTAAGTGCATCACAAATTACCTTTCATGTAATAAAACCAAAAGAACTTGAAGAAATCAAACTTCCTTTCTAACAATGAAAGTTTATTTCATTTCTTTCTGGCCTAGCCCTTTATAATAAAGTAAAAAATTACTACCATCATTGAGTAATAGGTATCATGAAAATATGTACTTTATTTGACTTAAAGATTACCAATGACCGAGTTTCTGGAGTGCTGAGGCCTTCAGCAAGGCTCATTGATTTATAAATATCCCTGTTGCAAAACAGTATGAAGAATCCTATATTAATATTTTTTCTCTATCTGCTTTGTGATAGGAATCTTCAAGCTACATGGCTTTTAATCTGTAACCTTAAAAAATTTTACTGCAGTTATAAATATACTTAATATATTTATCCAAAGTCAGAAAATACAAAGCAAATTTTTAGTGGGCTGTTCAGGACCCTTAAGGCAAGAATAACATACATATTTTCCACAGCATGGACATTGCAATTTCCATGTTAGCCACCTAACAATAGCATCCTTTGGGGCGCTGTGCAATGTTGTGCACCTCTAGAAGGGGGATTTTACTTTGTGTTTGTGTCTTTACATAAAACTGTGTTTTCAGGAAATATGTAAAATATATGTATACTTGAAAATGCAACTGTCACAGTGCCAGCACATGGGCAGGAAGAAGGACAGAGAGAGACCTGTTGTAGTAGGTGGGAGTAGGAAGGATCAGTCTTCACAATCTAAAATGAATTACTGAAGGCTTGGAAAGAAGTCAGCTGTGGGATGTCCTTCCTTTGGGTCTGGCACCCAGAGCCAGACAGCATGTGAGAAGGCAGCCAGAAGAAGGGTGCTTCTCTTCTCCAGACCTCTCAGGCCGAGCAGCTCCAGAGAGGGGAAGCACGGGCATCTTGTTCACCTCTCCCTGCTTTCTTTCCACTGAAACATGCTGCCATTGCTGCTCCTCTTTCTCAACACCGGAATAGAGGAAATTAACTTATGCTGAAAGGACAGGAAGAGAAGGGGGAGGAGAACCATGCTTCCTGTGCTGCTATTGCTAAAACCCCAGGAAGAGAGAAGGGCTGTACAACCGTAAAAAAATTAGCTGCCAAAATAGCTAACAACATGGAGCCTGGTTAACACTATCCTTCTGTACCCTTTACAGCAAAATCAGTTTAGAAAAGGGGTACAGTGCCAGGGGGGGTCGGCAGCCTAATTACTGAAGCCCACTGTCTCAAAATTCATTTCTGGGTTTCATTTCCCAATGTCTCAATCAATGATTACTTGGGTTTGGCTGTGTTGAGCTTATAGACTATATAAAAGAAATTGTTGCGGGTAATGTGGGATCAAACATTTGCAAGCCTTTAGCACAACTGATACAATAGCTTCTGCAAGAGAGATCAGTAACTTCCATCAATGTTATTTCTGCAAAATGTTAATGATATGAATGACATTAGGCCACATTGAGTCAAACAAAAATAAAACTTGATATTAATATATCAACTATATTTAGTCCATGTTGTTGCTATAGTAAAAGAAAAAGATCAATTCAAGCATTGCCAAATAATACGCTACTAACACTCATATAAACAAAAGATAGATAAGTATGTATAAGATGTCCTTTATCAGCAGTTTTGCTTTGCTGAAATACCATGCAGAAACTCGTGATTTTTTTTTAATTTCAAAATTTAAGAAGAAGATAGGTGACATTCATAGAGCAACTATTGAAACAAATTAAAACAAAATCCAAACCAACAACATAGTAACTGGGACAAGGTTTTCCCTGTCCTGCTTTAGAAGCTTCATGTATTACTTCTCCCAGTCTGGTTTCAGCATAAATGTGACTGTTGCCGTATGATGGCAGTTAAAGGACCTTGAAAGATTTTGTATTGATCTATTTTTCTAGAGGCACAGTAAGTTTTCAATATCAGGAAACACTGTTTTCCCTTAGGCTCATTCACTTTCACAGTGCGTCCTGGTGGGCTGCTTTTGCTCATCACCAAGTCTTTTAGAAAGCTTACAAACAGTTGAAAAGGAATGTGACATCAAGATTTGTGTCTCCTGGAAACTCCAAAATCTGGAGGACAAAGGTCCACAGTAAGATGTTCTTGGGACCAAAAGTAAGAGTCGAGAGAACTTAGTGCTGCTTTTGCCAAAAACATACCTTGAGTTACAGTGATATCTCTCAGTTACTTTCTCCACAAAATTATGAAGGGAAACTGACAGGCTATCTGCTTAAAGTTCAAAATGAACTTCAATATTTTCAGATAAAGGCATCCATAATAGAGCATTGTCATCAGAAGACATTATCAAATCATAATTTTTACTGCCGCAACACAAGATCTCAATAATCTCATTTTATTATGCTAAAGTAAATATTGCCACAAAGTAAATGACAACTAGCATGCAATAGTACATAATTTATCCACGGTTATTTACACTGAGGCCATTATTACATTACCCAAGAGTCTGAACAAGCACTCCCTACACACACATGACGTTCTGTCATTTTACCAGTCCCCTGAACTCTATATTTAAAAGTATCAGTTGGGGGAAAGGGGAAAAGGCAAATTATTTTTTGAATAAAAAATACTCCTAGAAAATGCTGTTTTCATGCACTACATTTGTTTCCCTAGGTTTATGTCTAGAACTGTGACATTACACATTTAATATTTTAGCTTCGGAAGCAGCAAAACATTAGCATAACCAATATCGAGTTAACAACCCCTCCCAAAAAAATCCCCAAACAACCCCAAAACTATTTTAAAAGGAAAATGGAAGGAAAGCATACAACAGGGAAAGAATAAAAAGCAAAAAATATATTACTATGGTCTGAATAATGTCACTTTCCATTATTGATTAAAATGAATTTACCATGGCATTTCATTCATCAGATTCCATTTCTCATTATATGCAAACCCTGAATATTTATCAAGCTTACACGAGGCTTTTCTTCTCATCAAGCATTGCATTTTCTCTTTCCTTTTCAAAGCCAGGTTATATTATGTTGAAGGGTCTACAATGTCTTTGAACTCTCTCCTTCTCACACTTGACCTCACAACCATCACTTTTTATCTCATTATAATGGATGCTATTAAGTATTTATATCTAACAAGGTGATTTTAATGGTTCATCCTTTTTAAACAATCCTGTGATAATTTTCAGTTAGCAGGAAATAAAGACTTCTTATTAAATCAAGATCTATCTGCTACCACTCAGTATTAATACTCTTTCTAGTCAGGACATTTAAGACCTTCACCATATACAATTACAATACATTTTAGATGGTGAGGGATTGAATTCTCCAGTCCTCAGTACCTAGTATTATATATGTGAATCTAGTATTCACAATACTTTCAAAGAGTGATTTTAGATTTCTGCAGACTGTAGGCTCAACAGCTTCATTAAAGAAACAGGTTAAACCTGGAATGCATTATACTGTTATTATAGGTGCCTAGGGAAAGCCAAAGGAAACTGCAGGTATGTAAGAAGTCTGCTCTAGGTGAGTCTTTGTAACCACCTTTTAAAAATGTATTACATTGAGATATACTGCGTGTTAATGCTTATTATGTCTGGAAAAAAATGTGAAACTAATTGGAAAAAGAGATAAACATAACAAAAAGTGGTGGCATGTAATAGGCGATTCTGCATTCTGTACTAGTAAATCTTCCCCAAAAACTTATGCAGTGAAAATGTGCACAATAAAAGTAAAAGCATATATATCTCTGATATATTGCAGATCATGAAAAGCTTCTATTTATTCCACCAGCTTTTTGACCAACTTTCATAGGATTAGCATCAAAACCACTTCACCATATGGAAGACAAAGTACTACATACTCTTAATACTGAACACAATTCTGCCTTATCTCCATGTCGTTAAATACATCATCAGACTTTATCACTGAAAACCAGTTGTGTTTGCAGAACTTTGTCAAAAACCCTTTACTTTATCTTTTTCTAAATAGACTGACATGTTTATGATCCTCTCAGTTTCAATCTTTAAAACAACTTACAGGTCAGAAGTACTCATTTCAAACACAATATACCGTCTGGAGAAAATCTCTTGAAAAAAACAGACAAACAAAAACCACCAAAAAAACCCCAACCAAATCAGAAGGTTGATCTGTATTACTTAAATGATTAACCATTAGAAATTTCAGAAACACTTTTTGCTTTTATAAACAACATTTTCTCTTTCAGAATTTAAAAATGCAAAGGACTTTTTTTCTAATATTTACCCAGCTTTAGTAAAGAAAAAAAACCCCAAATACAAATACTAAAAAAAAGAGCACTTTTTAAAAATTTGTGAAACTGTATATTTTGCAGTATTTGAACTTGAGAAATACATGAACATTTGGCCAATATCAGAAACACAAGTCATTTCATAAGTTTGGCCTCATAAGCACAAGACAGTAAGTCTTGATTATTTCCCACAGAGGCTGAACCTTAAACTTCTGAGCTTCAGTGCAGCTGGAGTATGATGAAGTATAACACAACGTACAGAAAGCACATGGCATGTAAGCACATGTAAAAGATACAGCACAAGAATTTGACACTAACAGCTACATTACTTCCACTCCCAAGAACTAAAACAATCAGTTGTAGGAAACTGGCCACAGTAAAGCAGTGGTCGATAAAAGCAATCATGCCAGCTAAATTGTAGCTGAAGTCAGTGGTACAGTTACTTTTATTTTTAAAGCGGTGACATACCACTGAAAACATTCCACTGAAGATGAAGGGTCAGGGAAGTATCTATAAAGCAGATCCATCTGGAAGAGCAGCTGAAATAGTGAACAGAATGAATTTCCCACTTTTAGGTGTCTTGCATAATTTCTTAACCCTTGCCCTTAGATTTCAACAGATCTCCTCAGTAAGGCTTTCACTATTTAACTAGCAGCCCTAGACAAATATCTTAAAAAAGGGGCCCCAGTTCTCTGAGCCTACTTAGTGTTAGACCTTTCTTAAATAAATAAAAATGAGCCATTTTCCCCACAGAGTACTTCTGTTCTGCTTAATCTTTACTTTTCTCTTTGGCTGTCATTTGGATTTCATTTGTTGATATTGCACTTTCAGTCTTCAAAATAGAGATTATTTGTGTGTTGGTGCATATTTATGAGAAACAGCAATGTGTAAGAACTCAAGCTGTGAGGAAGTCTTTACCCCGAGATCCCCGTGGTCCATCAAAACTCTCCTCAGCTGTTGCAA
Source organism: Buceros rhinoceros silvestris (assembly GCF_000710305.1). Lineage (NCBI taxonomy): Eukaryota > Metazoa > Chordata > Aves > Bucerotiformes > Bucerotidae > Buceros > Buceros rhinoceros. The sequence goes on along the minus strand of NW_010400568.1, from coordinate 221,098 downwards.
ACCCATAGGAGACCTATTTGTTTATGGAAGTACGCCAGGTGTTTCTCTTTCATAAATATTTAATTAATCAATCTTGTGAGGAAAAAAATGCAGCCTGCACAACACTCATGGTAATGAATATGTGTTAGCTGTCTCGATTTTTTCCCCTCAGAATCTGATTAGTTATTTCATTGGTAAAAGAGAGCAGATCTATTGTATTTCTAACAGGGAAACAAGAGCATGGCTGTTTTGGGAGAGAAGTTTGTATCAAAGAAGACACAGAAAAAAGGGCCTAGTCAATATGAAGGCTGTTTTGTTAGCAGAAGGGGGATGCCACAGGCCAGTGGATGTGAAAACAAGTGTGATTTTTGAATTTATCATGAAGAAGAGTCACTTTGAAAGGCTCCATTGCCTAGGTGTTAGGTCACATCCCTGAGTCCTGCTGTTATGGCCAGCCAGCCCCTTCTGAGATATGGAACCTTTTTCCCTCCTTTCACCCGTGAGAACCTACAGATCACATCTCAGTAGGTTTAAGCAGCAGTAAACATGAACTCATTTGTAAAGAAAAAAATAAAGCATATCTGAGGGAATACTGGACACACTGATCTTGCAACTAGATAAAATTATAGATTGTCAAAAATTTTAAATGGCTTTACATTTGCTAGAAGTGCAATTCCAAGCATGTGGTTAGGAATATAACATCTTGATGTAGGGAGTGGGAAGACAAAGCTACCATCAGAACACAACTCTGAGGACCCAAGCTTTATGCCTAACTCTACATGGTAAAAATCTACTTAAATGAAAAGAGAGCACTCTCTCTGGCTCAGGGTTTGCCTGGTGTTGTGGAGAATTAAATTGCAAAGCTGAGTAAATGTACTTACCCTTTAACATCCAAGCAGGATTTAAAATTGTGAAAAAAACCAAAGAGAACTTTAAAGTCTGGCCAATGTTAAACAGTACAATAAAAAATAAACCAGTCTGAAACCACAGAGTGACTATTCAAGCAAAAGAAATCTAAAAAGGTCTTAGACTTTACACTCATTTTCAGGCCTGCTTTTCTCCTGGGTAACACACAATGACTTTTGTCTTTAGATATGGTTACCATATGCCACCAAAAAAGAATATCATTTTTCTTTAAGGGAAAACGCGTAGCAGAGCTGTACCAATATTACATTTTGTCTACATACAGGGTTATTTCAAGTCTGTTCTCTGTAGCATTTCTTCCTTATCTAAGTTACCTGAACAGACATCTAATTGCTGTGGAAAATTCCATCAAAAGAACAATGGTGCAGAAATATCATCACGTTTCAGTGATTGTAAACCTTCCAGTACATGTTGGTACATCATCCAAAGCACAGAGCACAGGAGATGAAATTTTACATGCTCTCTATACTGCCAAATAAAAGATGGCTGGAGGGTGAGGTCAGGGTCTGAGCCCCTGATTATCTGCATTGGTTAAGTTACTCACTATCTCTGAGTCACTAAAGGTTTTTCTGCCAAAATAAATTTTTTTCAGGGGGAAGGCATTTTAACAGGGGCTTAGTCTTTGGCAGTGAATACAAACCAGTTGGTATGCTCAGCACTGGGGTTAGGATTTGTTCCTTGACCTCTTATTTACCAATATACACATAGCCATCATGTTTAAAATACAAAAACGACAGCTGAAACCATAGTCACAGGTTTTTTTGAAAAACATCTCAGCTTCACTGGGGTCAGGCTTTCATTTCTATAAATTGTTACTTAGGAACTAATTAAGAGCAAATAAACAAATAATGTATTTTGGATTTACCACATCCCAAAATTTTAGCTCAGTTAAAAGGAGAAGGTGGAAAAATTAACTTAAGCAATAGGATAAGTGTGAATTTTATCTCTCCTGTGCACGTCAAATTAAACCTTAAATCTCTAACAAAGATCATTCCTTTATCAGTTTCAGTTTCTCACTATGATTTCAGATTAAAAGTATAAAATGCCAACAAATTATATACTTAAGTATTAGTAATTTAATGAATATACTACACATGCATCCATCATGCCCACTTTGTATACAGTATGTCATACCAGGCTTCCTTACAGCCCTCTGCTCTTCTGTTCTTTGAATATCACAAACCAATATTTTTCCTTTATGTAGGGCTATAAATCCTTGGTCATTACACATGTGCTAAGCATCTCTTCTATAGCTGTTCACTGTCCCCTCCTATGAAACCTCAGAGAAGTGTATCTCCATATATGAATTACAATCCAGATACCTGTCTTAACTGTACAGATCTAAAGCATGTGTGGGAGGTAACACAGCAGTGTAGGGATGAAAATGATTCCCAGGGATCATCAGAGCATGTCTCCTACTCCTGCAGGCCACTCTGGTACCCATGAACCTTGCTACACTTCCACCTACTCAATTTCTGTTACTATTTCTTTTTTCAGTCCACTGTCAAACACAGATAAATCTAAGAAGATTTAATATTTTATTCAAATTATTGTACTGTCTTTCTAGTTTTTAAGTCTTATTATTACAAGTCTAGAATAGTTAATATTGCAAAAAACACGTTATAATAGGAGCATTATTTCTGTCTAAAATAATGAAGCTTTCACCAATTGAAAGATGTTCTCTCAATCCTTGTTGACCTTGATAGGTCACGGTATAGAAACGGAGAGAGGCATGCAAAATTGCATTTGCCATCGCCTAAAAAGGCAATATTTTTTACCAATTCTCACAGCTAAGTAAAGATGATGGAGACGACATAGCTCTGTAAGAAAGTTTTAATTACTATATTTAGATAGACATTTACTTATAAGCATAAGGTTTGTACACATTATTTAACTGTGGTTAATATTATTTTAAGATCCATGTTGGGGATAGAACTAGTGCTGTCTAATGATATTTCAGCTTTGCTGTACACTTTGCAGAGGTTTAATCTGGCTGATGGTTAGGCTATTCAGCTTGTAAAAACTTGAATCGGAGAACTTCTTGGTTTTGCTTGTTTGCACACAATTTACAGTAATTCAGGCTGAGATTTCTCCTCACAACATTTCAGTTACACAAGAAAAGAAGACTAAAATTTTCTGTTTTAATTTAAACATGACAAGTGATTCTATGTTATTTAAGTGTTCAACACAATAGCAGAAGTTTCAAAAATCTGTAATAATCTGAAATTCATGAATACACTTCTTTTGCAATTTTCACTGAAGTGTCATTCTTCCTTTTCTGGATTCTTTGTTTTAATACACATCACTCTTTTCCCCTTCTTTGTTTTCTTGGCACATACCTCTTTATAAATTTTAAATTAAGGAAAACATATTTCCTATTTTCTCTCCATTCAGAGCCCATAAAAAGTAAACATGCAGAGCTAAAGTTTCAAATGTGAAAAACCAACGTCAGTCATCTAAAATATGCCTAATTTTAAACAATGAAGGATGACAACAAATCTACTATTTCATAATTCCTTTCTGCTTTATAAAAAAAGTCAGAGTCAGTGTAGGGTTCATAACTCTGCATTATATAACACAGATACCTATTAAAAACACAACATTGGCACTTTAAAGCTCACTGTTCATTAGCTGATTTCAGGGTTTCCTCAAGTGATTTTTTAAAGGACCATCAAACACAAAGTGATACTGGCAGAATAATACAAAGTATGATGAAATGCTTACATTACTTCAACTGGTGACACCTTTAACTTGAAACATCTGGCTGTACAAAATATCTTACTTTTCACATAAATGTTCCTTGCATCTAAATAACACAAACATAAATGAAAAAGGAAAACAATATCTTAGGAATTATCTTCACAAGCCCTTTTTCATTGGAGTCTATGCTTCACCCACATGCTTTGTGCAAAATATAAACAAATAATATTTGTGGAAAAAAAACATATTATGTAAATTAAAAAAGAAATAATAACTGAAACATCATCTTCAAAAAAAAAACCAAACAAAAAAGAAAGAAAGAAAGAAAGAAAAACAACCCAAAAATGGCAACATGTAGAGCTGTATGGCATTGATATTACTCACACTGAAGGGTTCTCTTAAGGTTATCATGTTTCTAAGGTTTTGTGAGAGATATTGGTCAAGACATTTGTCAAGAACTGCCTTGGAAACAGGAAACTTCCTTATTGTGTATGTATTCATGCTGCAAACCATCATCCTTCACTACATTCTTCCTCCCTGCATCTCATCCAGAATATATTTGGAGCAGAATTTATGCTAAACAAAAAGGCTGACAGGTTTTTTTGATTGCAGACAAAGCAGTATTTAGTACTGACTGAGTTCACAGACAAAAAAGGGTACCTGTAGTGTTACAAACCTTATAATAAGTTGTCAGTCTTACTAGAAAAGCATGGGCATGTTTATGTTCACCTCTGACCATGTTAATTTTAAAAAGTCACATAAAAATAGGAGAGTTTATTTGGTGACACAGGGGATCAGTTTCCTTAATTGTTATTCCCTCTGACTTTATATTTACTGACCTTTTTCAGCTATCCCAAGAGGGAACCAGTGTGATCTCAAAGAAACATTTAAGCATTGGCTACTCTGTAGCTCAACTACAGAAGGATGCAGATACCGTATTTACATGGCTGGGGTTTCTTAAACGGGCATTTGTTGCTGAATATACATTCTGTGGAAATTTGTGTAAAGTTGATGATATTGTTAACTGAAATATAGCCTGGGAATAAGATACTAATTCCTTCTGGGAATGGTCAATAATATCAAGGTACTTAACATAAATGTTCACAGATAATGTCCAGTAATGTCCAGCATTACTTCAGCAATAATTATCATCTCAAAGGGTGCATCTAGTTCCCCAGTAGATAAATTACAAGGTCAGACTGAGAAAATTGTTATATATGTGAGAAACCCGTTATTGAAAAATAACACTACTAATTCTGAGACAGTGTAACCTAGCATTCCTATGCAATTGAAGTTTCCATTTTTATCACTTTAGATAAAATTAAGACTTGATAAAGAAAAACACCATCATTAAGAGCGATGACAGACAAGAAAAAATAGGAAAACAACAGGTCGGATTGGGGGGAAGGAATACTATGAATAGTAGTGATATACATCAATAGGTACTGGATCCTACTTCTTATTATGGTAGGTATATAATGGAGTATAATGCACATCTCTCGTATATCACCTAGTCACTCATACAGTCAGTGGTAACCCAGCTCCAGAAAGCCACGTAGCACCATTCATGAAAGTAACAGCAAATCTGTTTTTCATTAATAGCAGCAAAACAGCATTCCTGGTGATTCAGTGAGTCAGTCCTGGTGGTTTACCCACTTCAGCCAAGAGCCTGAGGTGATCTCTTCACTGCCCCGTTTGTCCTGCTGTCATTCATCTCTACATCCCAGAGGAACTCCCTGGGGCTTCTTCATGCCTCTAGCTGTTATTCTGATAGAAAGGTAGAGACAATTTCACAATCAGTAGGAACCTCAAGTTGGACAACTAGAGAAGATTGATTGCCTGGCAATCACGGTTTGTGATGAGATTCACCACTGTGTGACAGAGCAAGTGCTCCAAGGAAAGGGTCATCCCACCCAGGCAGGGGACTTTTTTTATTCCCAGGTGACCAATGAACAAATGCTCCCACTATCGTCCCTCTTCACTGGAGTCTGTCCTCTGCTCAGATGCTTTCTTCCAGAAATGCATTTTTTTAAGATACATTCTTGGCCACACTGATATGTATGAACACACCGAATTTCAAAACACAAATCTTAAAACACAAAGTCTTAAAGACTTTTCTCCCTCTATCAAATTGGACTGAGATTCAAAATTTATAGGACCTGGAAAGGGATAAAGAGGAGGAAGTCCCTTCTGATAGGCAGGTCAAATAAGACTTTTCCCTTGGGAAACAGGTTTAACAGTATTAAGAGAAAAGACAGGAAGGATGACACAGAGTTTGGGACAGAAGAGCATCCAGAAAGGGCAACGGTACCTTGGTGGAAAGCTGATGCCAGCCAGAAGTGAGTAGAGGAACCAGACAAAACCTTGTCTTTGCAGAAATCACAACAGAAAGCAACTGACCCATTGATTCGCATATATTTCTATATCTTTATAAACTAGCTGTCATTAGACAGTTAGCTTAAGCACCTGTAAACAGACGAGTGTTAGTAATATGTTGCTGAGGGAGGCTGCTTCTTAGGGCAAATTTTGCAGCCTGTGCTGTGCATAATGCTGCAGTACAACAGGACTCACTTTAAATCTGTTTCCATGATTGTCTATTGCATTTCCTGCAATATAGTGTAAGAGCAACCCAAAATAGAAAGCAAAATATTTGCAGATTGGAAGGAAAGACAAACCCTTAGGGATCAGGATATCTACACTAATGGACTTTATGTGTGTGGTTCTCATTCATACCAATCAATTGCTTTATAGTCACCCTAGACTCAATCTAACAAAGAATAAATTTCTCCACAGTGGGAGAACATGAAAAGAAATAAAAATCCTCAAAAATGAAGGTATGAACTCAGCTGTAAGAGTTGGGAACTTACCTCCTCTACATAGCACAAAAGAACCCATATAGGTTTACTCCTAAATACAGCTTTCATTCATAGAAAACTAGCTCCTTTCAGTTTTGAAACAATCAAGAACGGAGAAATACGATTTGATAACTACTTCAAACTGTTGCCTACATTCTGTACCTGCAGTAGTAAATATTACAGAAAAAGACACTTCCTAATTTGTTTCTAGTCCTAGACATGACACATCATTTAGTGGAAAAAAATGCAAAGCTGAGCAGTTGTGCTCATGAACTTGTTTCTGGATGTAAGCAGCAAAATTTTAGAGTATATTCCATTGGAGAACATAGTTTTTGCAGGGAAAATATAACCATAATATAAATACATACATTATTATAAACACCTAAATTACTCTAGAGAACATCTATACTTCTTGTCCAACACTAAAGTACTCAAGAAGTATTCTTCTGTTGTGCAATTTTTAAGAAGTATTAACTGTTTCAGTTACCCTAGTTTTTTTTTAGCATCAATGATAGAATTTTTTGTTCCTTTATGCCAGAGGATAATGTAATAAGAGTAATAAAATCTATCTATCTTAGAGTATGTCTTTTCAAAGTTACAGTTGACCAGGGTGAGACTGAGAATAGAACTCAAGCTACCTTACTCTTCCTCTGAGCTTAACAAACTCTGCCAAAAAAGCCCATCATACATGAATTATTTAGTATAAAAGATCATTAATGAATACTGTAGTCTATATTGTCATTACTCTTCATAACTATCAAATAAACAATACTATCTTCTCAAAAGATTGGTTTCAGAGTCAATTTTACCTATTCTCAACTCAGATTTTATTTGTAACTGGAACATTAAAAACTTTATCTTTTTAGTAGGAAAAGTTCTTTTTTTTTTTTTTTACAGAGGTAGATCAAATCATCAGTGGTTCACTTTCCCGGCACAGCAGGAGCATTAAATCAAGGCTATAGTAAGAAAACTGAAATAATGTAAGTATAGAATGGATATTTTTGAATCTTTGTGAAAGATTAATGATAGTTACAGAAAGCAAAGCTTACCGATCTGTTACATGACAGACAGCAGCAAATAAAAAAGCAGATTCAGGACCATTAACATGTATAATTATATTCATTCATTCCTTTTAAAATTGCTTAAAGCTCAGCTGGATTTAATATTTCCTTCAATCAACAACATGCAGGATGTGCTGAAGAATAAATTATGATTAAAATACAGACAATATGAAGCAAAGAGATGTAGACCATTAATTTAATTCATGACATTTTCAACACCAGTTTTATGAAAGTCATGGATTTTATTCAAATGAACTTTACAGAGCTTTTGAAGTAAGCAGTCTTTGAAGTTCCCTCTTTATTTGTTGTTACACTTATCACGAAATGTCAAAGAAAAATGGTTTATTACTATCAGAGGTGCTTTATTACTCATTTTAGGGGGATTATCAAAATGAGAATCTCCATCCAAGGATAGATTTATCAAGTCATAAATTTTGCACATTATTTTGATAATAAAATTTAGAGTTGTAATTATCCATTTTCCCCAGATACTTCCTCTGGAGAAATAAAAGCTGACAAAAATCCCACCTTCTTATGAAAGTTCGACTCAGCCTACACTCATTTTTTCTGTATGATGAGGCATAGAAATTGTTAAAAAAAAAAGAAGGAAAAGGCTTGAGATTCACAAGTTCACTACTTATGAACTAGCCTCTGTTATTATAGAAGCTTGAACAAATTTACAGAAACATTCTGAATTTAGAAGAATAAGGAGTTTTCATACTTAAAATCACTATTAAGAGGGTTTTGAATTGTTTTCATAACATGATAGTTAAAAGAGTCAATGAGGGTTGTGATAAAAAATTAAAAACAATATCTAGGTAATATCTGCTTTGGTAAAAATGATCCATTTCTAAAATGGTTTAGCAGAATGGTAGTAGTAGTTTTCTGTCCAAGGTTGATTTATCATTATTAGGATAAAAAAATAAGGAAGATGCCCATTAACTTGCATGGTATTCCTATTTGTAATTAAAAATTGAATTCTGAATTGCATTTTATTACCTCCCTTATAGCAAGGATATAATAACGATGTAAACATTGCCAAATTTGGGGTTTAGCTTTGGACTCATATGTATGGTTTATATGCATGCCTAATCACAGATGACAGTACCTCTGTACTCTAGGTGCACTTATATAAAACTATGCAGCTAATACTACTAGTTCAATACAGTATAGACTCTCACAGCACGGGGTGGGTGTGGGGGGTGGCATGGGGGGTGGGGCAAAGCACTTAATAACCTACAAATATGTACCTTTTATGTGAAACGCTGCTTTAGCAAGAAAAGGCAGTTAATTCAGAAATCTGAACTTTACTCAACCTGTATTCTGTTGAGAAGTTACATCGTTAAATAAAGCATTTTATAGCATTGAAAGTACTAATATCATAGTCATGCTGTTGTTTGCTGGTCAGCAGAATACTTATCCCTCTCTTCCAAAATGAATGATTTCGTCTTTGCTGTCTTTAGGAAAAGGATTGTGTGGCTATGGAGTATGTACTTTATACATATGTTTCTATGCTTTCTATTTATTTAAACTTCCTAGATGCAAGCAGAAAATGCACTGTTCATATTTTTTCCCCCAAGAACCGATGCATATCAGGATTAGAAGGCAAGGTTTGAAAGTACATACTGAAAAGAATGTCACATATTTAAATGTTCAAGAATAATAAGAGGATTGGATGTTTCCATTAAATGTAAGGGCTATTAAGTTTAGGAGTACCTTTTATCTGTTGGTGTCCCAGACTTGTAATGGATCACCTCTTGCCACAGAAAATGATGATACAAATGTCCCACATCTTTCAAGGCCTCCTGACAAAATTAAAACAAACAAACAAACAAACAAACCCCAAAACAAAAAAACCCCACTGCTGCTTTCCAGGTGTAGCCCTGCTTTCCAGTCCTTTCAAAATCAAGTATGCTGCAGATGGCCTCAGAGAACTTTGCAGGGTAGGAACTTGAGTAGGAAAGTTTCAAAAGAGAGAAGAAGTGAGTGCAGAACTTAAAATTTCTTGAAGAAGTAAAACTTTTAGATGTGGAAACTCAAAACATTCAGAAAGCTAGGCCTCTTAAAGCCTGCCAGGACTTCGAGACTAATCCTTACAAAAAATTGTGGGCAACAAGAAAAAAATATTGTGGTCTACCCAGCCTTTAGCAGTTCAGGATTTTTGAATGATAGCTGATGAATGTAAAAGTAGACTCTCAATTTAGACATGGAATATTATGGCTATTACAGAACACATTTCATAAATGATTGTTTGGTACCTCACATTGAGATTAGAACAAGAATGTGATCATGATGAGCAGAGAAACAATTTCAGAATACCTCACTGTGACACTGGCTGTATAAAACACTGAGCTCGGGGTGCCTGAACTGATGCTTGCCAACTACAGCTCCCATTTGAGGACAGACCACCTCCAATATCCTCTTTCCAAAAGCTTAGCAAATGTCACTATGTTCTTAGAAAGTGGTGATTGATGAGTTTTTTATCTTTTTATAATTTTAATTTTTAATAATAAAAATAAGAGGAGGTCTGGTTGGTCTTGATTTTCATGAGAAGACTACACAATATCTAAGCCTTTGTTTGGCTCCTACGGGCTTAGGGGGTGAATGACAGCATCTGCAGTACAGTACAAATACATGGTTCCCTTTTCAGTCAAAGGGGGCTCAGTCCCAGCTCTCACTGAAAATTTGCAGGGGTTTAGTTCTTACATCAGTCGGATTCTTACTAAATATTTACCATTGCTTTCAGTTATTAAAATAAATACTACATTGCATAAACCAGATTCAGAAAGTAGATATTTCATTTCTTCTATGCCAAATGGCTGTCAGTCATTATGAACAATAGATCAAAGGCCTGTTTTGGCTCTAAATAAAAGAAACATTCTGGAGTTGTTTCTAATTAGGACGCCATAAGTTAAATGCAGTGCTGACAGCCAGTCTTGCAGATTTACAGGGCATTCCATACTAAGAGTGATGATGAAGGTACAGAAAAGCATGTATTACAGTAAAGTACTTCTTAAATGGCAAGAAATAAAAC
>NW_010400568.1:209402-210432 GCF_000710305.1 Buceros rhinoceros silvestris | reverse complement strand
CATTCTGTCTAGGCTTACTACGGGCTTTCAAAATTCCCAGTGAAATAAGCAAAAATACTTGTGCTGCAGGGTTGTGCACACACACACACAAATAGTCAAGGTTTCCTTCATTAGATGTATGAAAGACAAGCGCGTGGATGTGGCAAGTAAGTCTATATGCATTTTGCATTGTAAAACTCAGATCTTGATTTGATATCTGAAGTTTCAGATGAGTCATTATAAAGTCACAGAAAAATCTGAAGAGAGATTCTCCAAACAAGACAGGATATGCAACCTGTGCCCAGATCTGTACCTCTCATTATGTTTAGAGCTATCTTCCTACCACTGCCTGAAATTTCACTGAGTACAGGGAATAGGAAGCAAAGGAAACATCCCAAATGTAAAGTCACAAAGCACTCAAGAGACTTCCTCTTGAAACGTTAGGAAACGTGTTGTTTGCAAACATTTACTTTTAGCAATATGCAAAAATATTAGTTTTTAGCATATGAATTCTCAAACTAAAAATTGACTTGAAATGTGAGTAAATGGAATTTTAGATCATGTTTGTTATCCACTAAATAATTCATTGTTCCATTTTATACATGCAGCCTTTAATTAACTTACAGACTCAAAGGCATGATACTATTAATCCATTCATTTCCTCAAGCCCACAGAAAAGTATAAAACATGTGTGGGCACAAGCAAAAGACTGGGAGATTATTAAGAAGGATTTTTTAATCAGAAGACCTCAGACAGCTGGATCCTCTTTTCCCAGCTATGAAGACCAGATTGAGAAGTGATTGATAACACCTGTTAACTACAGGCTTTTTCTGAAGCTGTCGAGTCAGAAGTCTGTACAACTATTTTTTTCTGAAATACTAGTCACAGGAGCACAAACCAGATAATAATAATTCTGAGCAACAAGTTTCTTTTTAATTTCTGCTTGACTGGAAAATATATTTAGTAAAATAGCGTTTAATATGAGAAGTAAAACCTGGATGATTTGTTCTAAAATACATATATGTGTGTGAATATATACACATATGCATCG
>NW_010400568.1:207691-209312 GCF_000710305.1 Buceros rhinoceros silvestris | reverse complement strand
CGGAAGAGGATGTAGCTTGTTACAAACCTATTGTGTCTTCCATGCCTTCAAAAATATCCAATCTCTTTTCTTAGACCAACCTCATGTACATACTTACATGCTGTTTTGCTTTACATATGTTTTTGTGCCTTCCTCTTCCAGGAAGGACAGCTTTTTTTCACTAATGAAATACAGGGCAAAGGGAAATTCGCCATTTGAAAATCTCATTGACTTCCAATAGCATCCAACTATATGATAACAGCACATAAAAAAGATACAGTAAGTGAAGTATTTGGAATAAAAAACGAACGATTACAACACCTTTCCAATAGCTAATAATTTTCCTTTTCCCTGTTTCAGATAGGATAGTTCATTTTGCTTGAAGATCTATTTCACCATTTCATACAGATCTAAATTTCACTCATGCGTGTATTGCCTTCTTTCACCAAAGCAAGGGTTTTAATACAAGTTTATCAATAACTGTTTTCTGTGTGCTATAGGAGTTAGAGACAGATGTAATTCCTCCATTTTCTCCCTTGATCCTAGACTACATAATTAAGTATCAGACTAGATAATCCCTTAGGTCTGCTCATTATTCTAGTCTATTTAATACCAGCATATCACTCTGGGATAGGTTACCGTGCTCTTACAGGCCTTAAAATGTATAGGTTCTAAGATTTACAAGATAACAGAAGTTGTGACCTCCTTCTTGAGGGAAGGGAAGGGGCATTAAAGAAAGAATAATTCAGAGAAATGTGGCTTAAGTGCACCACTAGGGCTATAAACCCTGAAATTATTTAAGCTTCAGTCTTTTACCAGCTTCCACATAGTCCCTGCTGGGTGAAATCTCCAGTTGGCCTAAAAGACTTAATCACCTCTGGCTGGATGAGTATTAGCAGTTCATTTGCATAAGTACTTGTCATTATCATTAAGTGTGTTTGCTTTCAGATATATTTAAGTCCACATTAACTCCTTCTTGCCTGACATCAGAATCTCTCAAATTGACAGTGGCTGCATTTTACTTCTTCTGAACTAGCATCCTGCTTATGACATATCTAGGACAGCTGTATTCTTTAAATACTCATCAAAGGGAAATGATTCCATCTACAGCATGAAAAATTTAAGACACAGAATTCCTGTACAAAGTCAAGATACGGTCATACAGAAATGAAGATACAGACTTTAAAGCATAATACAGTAATAGTAAATGGGGCAGAGTAACCTACTTGCCAGAAACCTTACTAGGTCTCAGAAGGCTGTCATTGTAATCATAGTTCTACATAGTGTTGAGAACTGCTCTTCAATTAATCAAGAATTAGGTAGCTGCAAGAAGCAAAATTTTAAGTGCCTATAACTCAACGTAAAGCCAAATCCTAGTGTTAGGCATCCAGACACTGTATACAATGCACAGATTTACCTGGAACACTCAGGGGGCTGTGATAGCCCTGTAAATTTGATTCATTGTATGGCTTACATTCCCCTGTCATACTGTATGGCTCAACTGATGCGTGCACTCACTTCATTGTGGTTGGCTTCATGCACTCCCATCATGGACACGATGGAGGTGACACCTCAGGAAGAAGAATCAAATTGCTACCAGCAGAACTACAGCGCTACTGTCTAAGGATGGCAATCCCACTCT
>NW_010400568.1:198514-207615 GCF_000710305.1 Buceros rhinoceros silvestris | reverse complement strand
CTTTCCCGAAGTTTGAGCAACCCTCTGGTAATCCTGAGCATGGACTTCATGAAGCATCTCCCTCCTTTTGTCTCAGAACATGAATGTTAATGACTTTCTAAAACAAAGGCATTTGCCCTTGTGAGGCTAGGGTGCTAAAGCCTAGGGAATGAAGATGCTCCACAAGACAGGGAGAGACATCATTTACCTGCTGGTTTTAGTAAATAACCAGAAGGAGAGACCTGCCTCCAAGGCTTACATTCTGGACTTCTATACATTTTAAATTGGTGGAAAAAAAAAGGAATCTTGAGACCTAGAACTGAAATCCAGAACCTCTCATGAACATGAAATATCTGTAAAGCTAAAGAATCATTTCCCTTTCACTTGGTCTCCTTCAGGGTATGTGACTCCTGAGAGTCTTTTTTTCTACTTTATTTTAGCGAGCATCCATCTTTAATAACTTACTACTCTGGATAAAGCCCATTTTCAGAAGCCAGAGACAAGGGTTTTAATTAAGAGAAAGATTAAACCTTGGTGTTCCACTTCCTAGTAAAGCAGCCTAAGAATTAAGTTATTGATACAGAATTTCAGGGATATTGACAGTGGCTTTGCATTAAAAAAAACCCAAAAAACATTATTTTAAAACAAAATACCTAAAATGTATCTAAAATGAATATTTATGAGCATTTTCTGAGAAACCAGTTTCATCTCACATGTTAAAGAAATGTTTACATATCTCACGGGTATTTAGGTATGAATCCATCTAGTTTCTGGCTTAGTTTTGCAGAAACAGGGAACGGGGCAGTTCTAAGCATGCCACATAACATTTAACTTATTAACTGAAAAGGACTTAAAAGAAACTTAGACATTCTTAGTAAGATCAAACATCTCTAAATATTTTGTCTCAACATCTGAGCAGGTTTTTTGTACCATAACTTTTATTTCAGATGTCATATCCTCAGTTCATGTTTCCAGTACAATGGTTTACATTTCCTTCCCCTCTGACAATGAGCAGAGTAGTGCAGAGTCTGTTCCTGTAACGTACACAAAGTAGTATCTCAGAATATTTCCTCATACTTCTTTAAGTCAATGGTGAAATTATTCCTTACTGATTCCTGAAAACCTGGGTTACAAAAGCCTGCTATGATTGTTATCTCAGAGAGTTTTCCTTTCTGTTGCAGTGACAAACAACCTGGTAATGACAGCCTTAGGCTTCTCCCCATAAAAATTAGGTTTTCAAGATGTTTGTGCCTTTCTTGCATTTTCATAACATGAGACTTCAGGCAAAAAGACTAAAATCATCTGTTGTTATATCAAACTAATATACTATTTATCCAGGTCACAATTAATATCCTACATAGGCTATAAAGTACATATTTTGGCTTTTATCCTTTTTCTTGAGAATAACGTGACCTGTACTTTGCATGCAGTTTTAATTATATTTTTGGTAAACTACATATCAACACATGTTTATACACTGGGAGTGGATGTTTTTAATAAAAATTAGTCACATTCAGGATTCTTAACTCATTGTTTTCTACAGTCTCACTCTTAAAACTCTTTTAGCACAAGAGGAATCATGCACCTTAATAATGCATCTCTCTTTTTTTTTTAATATCCCTTCCTCCCTGCTGCAACATTCATCACAGGAACTAAGGGAACTAAAGCACAGCAAAGAAAAACAGACTTGTTTAGGAATCTCAAATGGGTAAACAAAGTGAATATCATTTGGTAGAAAGCTATGAAATAGAATTATAATCTTTGGAGGAGTTTTATCAATGTCTGAGTTGGGTGTAATAGTGACTGGCAAGTTTTCACATAGTTGTTTTCAAAATGGAAGAGTAAAGCCCTCGCCTCTTGCAATATTTTCCTACAAGCAGAATGCCTGAATATAACTTCCTGCTTACACTGATGTACACTAGGTCACGCATGTTTTCAACAATTCATATTAAATTTGAGTTATCTCTGCATTTACTTATGATAAGCTTGTAAACCTGTAAACAACATTCAGCAGCATATTCATAGCTGAAATTCATTTTGCACCTTTTCTACTAACCCTCTGTTTCAAGGGTCTTGTAGAAATAATTTCCTGATATCGTAAAAATGTCAGTCATTTTCCCAAATTTTAATGTCGGGCATAGTCACATCACTTTCTGAAAATGTCACAAAATACATTTTTGAAGCAAACAGGATTTAACATTTATAAATCTGAAATGAAGGTAGTGAAAAATAACATCAGGCCAGATAAATTGCCAGCACCTTTGGTAACTGAGGTAGCATGAATATTTCTACTTCCATCATTGTTCCCAGCATGGACAGACCCTTGTACTGAGGCATGTGCAATATTGACAGAAGAGCCTCCTGAAGCACTTCCTACTTAGAGACTGAGAAAAAAATTTCAGTTAAACTTTTGTTTCTTAAGCTCTATCTAAGGATTAACAAGGTATGATAGTGTTTCATGTCTGTCATTCTCAATATAAACTAAACTAGTCTAATACATAAAATATAACTACAAATGTGTGATTTGAAAAGGCTTCCTATTAAAATAGGTTATTTTATATTTTACAATAGAAAAGGAAAAAATTACATTTTTCTACTGTAAGTATGAAGAGCTTGATTGCTGACTACAAGTGTATCTTTGGGTCAGCAGCGTATTTGAAGCCATGAGTAGAAGGCAGGTAGTTATTTTATTTTGCAAGTAAGAGATTTGACCACAAGACTCATACTCCCATTCGGGAGCCAGACACTTTGTTTGCTGGAGACAACTCTTGTTCTATTTGTTGCAGATGAGATTGATAAAAGACATTTTTAACATAAAAAAAAGTACATTCCCACACGTATACGTTTGCCTTGGACACCATGTCACCTCAGCCTGCAGCTCACTATACCGAGGTAGACAGTCTAAATCACAAAACATGAGACAGTGGAAAGTTACGGCACATTTTTTGCCTGATCTCTATAGTCATTAGGCTAAGTGTCTTGGAAAGGAAAATTCTTAGCTATGAAGTGTATTAATTACCAGTATGTTTCTCCCCAGAATGCTTCTGCACTTCAGTCTCTATGCACATTAAGCACTCCATGATAATAATTTTAAAAGCTATTTTCTAGACAACAATACTAAAATAAAAATA
Source organism: Buceros rhinoceros silvestris (assembly GCF_000710305.1). Classification (NCBI taxonomy): domain Eukaryota; kingdom Metazoa; phylum Chordata; class Aves; order Bucerotiformes; family Bucerotidae; genus Buceros; species Buceros rhinoceros. The sequence continues at coordinate 204,505 of NW_010400568.1, read as the reverse complement.
AAAACAAAGCACCATTAAGCAAATGGGTTTTTACCTAATGGCAGTTAACTCCAGTCATCAGGTAAACTGTATTAATGCACATTACTTCTTACGTCAATAATTTAATAATCCCCCAAATAATTTACACAAACACAGATAAGGATTTAAGAAGATAGAATGAGGAATTAATCTAATGCTCCTTGAGTCAATAATGGAGCTCTGTGAAGGCAGTTCAAGTTGTTACAACCTAAGAGAGATGGGCTAGGGTAGTCACACATGGATTTCCAGAGGCTGAGGAGAGCTTTAGGTCTCCATAATTGGCATCACCAAGTGCCACAAATCATAGTGACAACTGCCAAGTTTATGAATGAGGAGCTGGAATTAAGACCCCTAAATTTGGACCTTGCTGCCATTAAACATCAAATTTAGACTCCTAAGTACTGATGATATGCAGCATTAGATATCAAGTTTAGAGTCATAAATGATAATGACATATGTGGAACAATTAATACCAGTGAAAGACTAGGTCTGTAGACCTTTACATGCTGCCTACATAAATTCTCAGAATAAATTAAAATTAATATTATGTTTTCCATTTTCTGATGCACATTGTGGTATGATAATGGCTTCTATTTTGTCTTACAAAAACTTCATGGCAACTGAGGAAGAAGTGATTCTGTAGCTGTAAATTACCCTCCTTACTGATCTTCTAAGTTAAAGTGATAGCTATATTACAATGTATTTTTAAAACTATTGAGATATTTATCAAGAGAACAATTAAGAGAGGTGCCACAATTGTAGCTATTGCAGAACTGGATATTCTTGAACAGAGAGATAAATCTCACACTTCCTGTAAATACCTCTTTCTGCTCTTTAATAACATTCAGATTACTTGAGCTTAAACTGAAATGTGGGGAGTTTTTATTAATAAATTAATACTGATCAATAATTTCAGAGTGCTAATTCTGACCCTCTCATTCTGATTCATGCCAAAATGCTGCAAATAACCATGCCAGGAGAATGCTACTGCAAACTTGTACTGTTTCTCTCCACTTGAAAACTTCCGCGAAGTTGTGCATTTCCTTCAGTTACTTTAATTAAAAGGCTCTATAAATCATACTAACACTGTAAAGCTCACTTTGCCAGACTCCTTAGTTTTAACAATTAGGTTTAATTGTTTTTCAACAATGTCCCCTTTAGTACGTATTAGGTACAAAAAAATTTTCTTACACAGCAGGAAATTTTCCATTGCAATGACCCTGGTTTTTGCAACTATTCTCTTCATTTAATAGTCAGTGCAAATAGAAGGCCACTTTTCCTCAATTTATTCAATGTCTCTGCATTATTTATTAGTACATAGTAGAGAATTAGTGTATCATGGCCGAAGCACGATCTAAATGTTCATTCTTACTATTTCTTTAAAAAAACAACTATAATTTCTTTGTCTTATATCCTTAAACAGGCCCCAAATAATGCAGGGCAACCTTTCACATTCTCCTCCAACAACTAAAATTTTGATTTTTTAAAGTGACCGGACACCTTGTGCACAGTCAACATAGAATGTAACAGACAGCTTTTACTACAAAAGGGAATGGCACCATATTGATCATAAAAGATGGTTCTTTCACTCCTCTTAACTGGGAAAAAAACAACACAACATTACGTTCTCTTCTAACATACTTTTGACTTTTCCTGGGAAACTTGTAAATTAAAGACGGCTTAATTTCTCTGATGCAAAACAGATACTGTGATGTTTGAATCAGCGGGACTGGAAAAATAAATACAGGTGTGTATTAAAATTCAGAGAAACGTCCTTGTCTGGGAGCCTACATCTTCCACTTTCTTAGTGCTACATCTTGTATTCAGATCTGAATGTCAGATTTTCCACAGCACAATGACACTTGAAAGCAGCACTTGTCTCTGCTCAAGTAATGTGATGGCAGAATTAAAGGGATGATCCACAATCTGGTGTAAACTAGAGCTCATTAAAAATAAGAACATTCTCTATAAATCTAAGGTGAAAATATATCTTTTATCAGGCTTTAAAATTTGCATTAGTTTTACAGGAAGGCAGCATCTGAGCTGTTAAGTAAGATGGTAGCTGTTTGGACATGAATGATAACAGTCTCTGACCCTGATTCTACTAACACATGTGGGACCATGTGTACGACCGCGTCTCAATCTCACGGCAATATTGAGAAAATTGCCCCACAGAAACTGATAATTGTCACAAGAGGTGATGATAGAACCTAAAATTTTATCCAAGGCAATTGTCTCTAAGAATAACTGGTCAAAGAAACCACAAGGGGAAAAGAAAATCTTCATGTAGTTCCAAGCAAAGAACAGTGTCTCTGGTTCAAGATGAAATTATTGAAGAAATATTATGAAATACTCTAACTACTGTTATCTTCAAAGAAGCAAGAAAGCAAAAAGTACACAATAATATATCAAAATTCAAAGAAGGGAAGGACATAAGAATAAGGAACCTCGTTAAAAGTAAATTGAAAAGCGCCAATTAGATGAGACCTTTGTGAAGGGTATGGAGTCTATATGAACGCATCACATTATAGTCTCAGGGTATACCATGTATTAACCACAAAAATCAGGCTTCAAAAACACATCAGAAAAAAATTCAAACCCCAAAAGCCAACCAAACAAAAAAAGTAGAACAACTAAATACACTGCTTAGTAAAAGTAAAAAGACATCCTTCTGAAATAAGAGCATGGACATCAAAACCAAGGAAAACAGAGAATGCATAGTGTATGGCAGGTCAGATACCGAATCATGGTCAGACCAAAAAGGTTTTAAGAAGTAATTTTGCTAGGCTTGTAAAAAATGCCTATAAAAGCCTGGTCTAATACATTAGAAGCATGAACTAAGCAAGGAACTCTAAGGTTGAGAGATGACAGAAAAAAAGTTGAATTTCCTTTTTGTGCTCATCAACACAGAGAAATAGATAAATAGTCCCAATTGCAACTTTCTTTATATAGGAAAAGTTGGCAAAAAATGGTCTCAAACAGAAGTGTCAATAGAAGTGGTTTTAGATAAAATGAAAATATTGGAACTAGCTGTATGGATTCAATGGTACTCACCAACCATTTCTAAGCAAACTTTACCATATTATTTTAGAACTACAGTGTGCTGCATTTCATCTCTTTTTAAATCACAGACTCACACAGAATGGCTGAGGCAGGAAGGCACCCCTGGAGGTCATCTAGTCCAGCCCCTTGCTCAGAGCAGGGTCAGCCAGAGTAGGTTGCTCAGAGCCATGTCCAGTTGGGTTTTGAATATCTGCAAGATAGGGACTCCACAACTGCTCTGGGCGACCAGTTCCAGCGTTCAACCACTCTCACAATGAAAACAAAGTGTTTCCTTATGTGTAAATGGAATTTTCTGTATTTCAGGTTTTGCCTTTTGCCTCTTGTCCTGTCAAGGTTACATCTTCTTTACTATCCCCCCATCAGTTATTCATACACATGAATCAGATGCCTCTGAGCCTTCTCCTGCTCCAGACTGAACAGTCCCAGCTCTCTCAACCTCTGCTCCTATGACAGATGCTCAGTCCCTTAATCCTCTCTGTGGCCCTTCCCTGGATATGCTCCAGTATGTTCAATTTCCCTTGTACTGGGTAGCCCAGCACTGGTTCCATCATTCCAGTTATGTCTTACCAGTTCTGAGCAGAGGGGAAGGGTCATGTCCTTCAACCTGCTGGCAAGGGCCTGTCTAATGTAGCCCAGGAAGCTGTTGGGCATCTTTGCTACCAGGGACTATTGCTGGCTCACGTTCGACCTGATGTCCATGAGGACACCTTCCCCCTACGCCCCCCCACCCCACCCAAGCCTTCTCTGCAAGGCTAATTTCCAGCTGGTAGGACCCCAGCCAATATGGGTGCCTGGGGTCATTTTGTCCCAGGTGCAGGACTTTTCACTTCCGCTTGTTGAACTTCATGAAGTCCCCATTAGTTCATTTCTCCAGCCTGTTGAGGTTCCTGTGAAGCACAGCAGAACCCTCTGGTCTATCAACAGCTCCTCCCAGTTGTAACAACTGCAGACTTGCTGAGGGTGCCCCCTGTCCCATCATCCAGATCATTAATGCAGAAATTAAACAGTATTTGCCCTAGATTGATCCCCAGTGTGCATCAGTAGGTAGCAGCATCCACAAGGACTTTGTGCCACTGATCACAAACCTTCGGACAGTTCAGCCAGTTTTCAGTCCACCTCACTGGCTACTTACCTAGTCTGTATTTCATCAGGTCATGTATGAGGATGTTACAGGAGACTGTCAAAAGCCTTAGTAAAGTCAAGAAAAACAACATCTGCTTCTCTGCTCTCCTCCACTAAGTCAGTTAACTCACTGTAGAAAGCTCTCAGGTTAGTGAAGCTTGATTCATAAATCCATGCTGTAGGCTCCTAGTCATTAGCCTTAAAGAGGGTGCTATGGTCACTAAAGCCAAATCCTTGCTGTAAAGATTAGCTGCCCATTAGGTCTTGACCTGCAGAGTCCATCCACTCATTCTCAAGCCTTCCCCCTCAGTGGCAGTATCGAGGATACACCACCTGGTTCCCTTGCCCCTCTACTCCCAAAAGCCATTCACTCACGGTTGCTATGCCTTGGGTCTTCCCTGGCTATATTGCTGGTGCCCACATGGAAGAGCATCAGGGGAGCCATCCAAGGGCTTGATGAGTCTGAGAGGCCTTCTCTCCACAAAGCCCAGGCTCTGAGCTACCAGCAAACAGCAATCCTTCCTGGGCAGCAGGTTAGCAGGCTGGGTCCTCTGTCCTCTGCCTTGGGGAGTCTCCTACCACCACGCTTCATCACTTGTCCTAATCCCAGTGTGTGGCTCATGCCCAGACAGATCAGGCCTTTGGCTGGACGCAGACCCTGGCACCTCTGTAACTCAGTTGCAGATCAGAGCCATCCTTCTGGGGCTAAAGTCCTTCAGCCTTCACTGTCAGGGGATTCCTACTTTAAACCCCATGAGCACCCTGCCTGCTCCACATTGGGTACACCTGAGGACCGAGTCTTTGGTTCTATCTGGAGTCTCAGAGAAGACCCAGTCTATCTCCTGGTGCTGTGCCCTTCTTCCACAGCCTCTTCACTTAGCCCCTGTAAGCAGCGCCAAGAAGAATAGGGAAGTGACAGCAGATCTTGAGGAGGGCTTCAGCAATGTCTGTGAAAGTACATGTCCTACCTCCATACCAGGGAAATCAATCAAAAGTATTATAAAAGATTAGACTTGGATGAAAAGATAAAATTAATATATTGGGGAAGCAACAAGCTTTTATGGAAAGAAACAGATCTTTAAAAATCTACTAGAATTCTTTGGGGAGTACATGGATTTCCATGTCACTTTTGATAAAGTCCCTCCGTGAAAATTCCTGTAAATAAGAGACAAGAGGAATGGCCAGGTCTTCAATAGAGGTTTAAACACAAGAAGCAAAATATACAGTATGTACTGTGAAGAGAAGTTTACTACTGGAAGAGTCCTGCAGAGCTCTTATTTAAAGGCATCTTAATGTTCAGCATGTCCATAACTAATCTGGAAAGGAGTGTGGATAGGGAAACGAACAAACTACTACTTATTAACGGCGGATCAAAACTAAAACGGACTATCAAAAGGCACAAAATGTTCTCATTATACTAGATGCCTACGTAATGAAATGGTAAATGTAATAGAAATGTGCGGGAAAACTACCCTGGTTTCTACCTCTCAGAAAAGAGGTTTTGAAGATCCTGTGGATATTTGTCCATGCTTATCAGTTTAATGTTCAGTGTAGTCTGAAGGAAAATGTAACATTAGGTAATGAACAGAGAACAAATAAAGAACAAATTAAATGGATAAATGGATTAAATGGAATTCAATGGATAAATGTCTTTAATATATGAATTTTCAATTCTTCATGTAGCTCTGGTAGCCCAGTTATAAAAAAGGACATAAAACTAAAACAAGAAATAGAAGGAAGGGCTAAATAAAAGGATAAAGAAGTCACAAATTTAAGTCTTTTTAACCT
>NW_010400568.1:192047-198372 GCF_000710305.1 Buceros rhinoceros silvestris | reverse complement strand
AGATAACATTTGGGAAAACAGCAAGAGATGTCTGGCCATACTGGCATAATTTCAAAGAAAGAGATAAAAATTATAGGGTGAGTAAATAGGAAAGAGATTCTCTTCCTTAGAATGTAACAACTAGGAGCATCAAATTAAGCTATCACAGAGCTGTTAAAAAAAAAAAAAAAGGAAAGGACAGTATTTTTCCCAAAGAATAGACAATTAAGTTGTGGAAACTTTTACCACAGGATGTACGGGATGTCAGAAACTTAACGTGCTCAAAAGCAGTTGAAGGTATTCTCAGAAAGGTTTGTCAATAGTATAAAACACCAATATGGATTCCTCCTCTTCAAATATGAACTTCCACTTCAGGGAAAAAAAAAAAAAAGGAAAGGACAGTATTTTTCCCAAAGAATAGACAATTAAGTTGTGGAAACTTTTACCACAGGATGTACGGGATGTCAGAAACTTAACGTGCTCAAAAGCAGTTGAAGGTATTCTCAGAAAGGTTTGTCAATAGTATAAAACACCAATATGGATTCCTCCTCTTCAAATATGAACTTCCACTTCAGGGAAGACTGTAACTATCAAAGTCAGAAGCTTATAGCACAGGAAATATCATTCTGGTTTTATACTCTTTCCTTAACTATCTGCTAACGTCCACATGCAAAACAGAAGACCAGTCTAATGGGACTTTCAGCTGGAGCTGTACAACTCTTCATATATTCTTTATAGTTAGAAACGACCCATTTCTCTAAAGTTCAAAATCCTGGAACATCTCAAAGTTCTCATTAAGATGGTTCATTATGAATAAGCTTGAAGACTGCAGAGAATAAAGAATACTAACAACTCTGATGAAAATCATACATCATGTATTTCTAAAGAAGAAAAATAAACCTTCAGTTGGTGGTGCAGGGGATGTTAGATGTAATTTAAAAAAAAAAATTATTAATGAAGAACAAATGGGAATTTAAAAAGCCAAATAATTGATTAATTCTGATCTATACTTCTATTTGAAAACTATGAAACTCTTCTGGCAGCTTTCCATCCATTATTGCATTCCTAATTATCAAGGTGAACACAGTAAATTTGCTTTATCTACTTTTTACCTTTAAACCAGCATTTTCTCATTGGATTTCAGCTAAACACAGCTGGAAACTCTAGATAAACACAGGCACTTCTGATCGAGACCAAAGTGTCTCTCAGATGTTAGCTCAAATGTGCTAAAAAAGCTACAAACTGAGTCACTTCCACAGTAATGGGATTAGAAATAGCCTGCAGGGAAGCATGTGCCAAACGTTGCCAACTAGCAAGGATTACAACAAAAAACTGTGACATTATAAAAATACCTCAGAGTGAGGCTCTGGGTGGTGGAATTGTGACTTGCCAGCTCAAAATAATGTGACTTATTAAATTAACGGGAGTATGCTGAAGCAGTGATTTGTGCAGAAACATGATCCTCCTGATAGCTGAGTAGCTAATCTTTTTCAAAAACCTTGTCAGTTGACCATCAAATTCATAAATGTCAATTAGAACTGAAAGAAAAAAAAAAGATGGTCAGAGGGCATGGTAGGAAAGGAAAGGAAGGGAGGGAAAGTTCGGGAGGGATCAAGCTTTAAAAGTTTGGGGTTTTTTAAAAGTTCAGAATAGAGGGGGGAAACGGCATTGCAATATATGGCAAACATAAAGAACAAGCAAACTTTGTAACCTTGTAGTCTATTACCAGAAACATTTGGAGACATTATGTTCAAATCAGGTCTTAGGTTTCCAGAGAATTTCAAAGGATCTGAAAGTCCTGTCTGATGGGGACTGTATTAAGCATTGTGGGTACTCAGCAGTTTTCCTAAACTGCCTTACCTATGAATTAAAGCTATGTATGAGTTTAACTCCCTCTTCAGACATGTTTTTATTCAGCAAAAGGTCATTAATCCTACAACTCCAACCAAATGTGTTTTTGAGATTTTGAAATCTGAAAACTGTGCTTAAGCATCACTTACTGCCTGGAAAATTAATTGACACAATCCTCAGCTATAGAAAGGGAAAATTAATGAGCAGCTATAATAGCACAGCCTTTGTATGAGCAGCTACTCTCCACATGGAAGAAGGCAGATTGGGTACTACTAGGAAGAGGTTGTCCCTTACCAGACACATGTCTACTTGGAGGCACTCAGCTCTGAAATACCCAGGTTCTCTTCTCCCCATCTTTGGACAGAAGAAAGGCTGAAGGAGAAGAATGTTTTGCTTTCAGCAAATTCTCTCCCTGCCTAGAAAGAGAGGGGCTGTATCCTGTTTCCACTACAAGTATCATGTAAGGTGGGGAGGAAAGAAGAGAGGTAAACTGAAGAAAACCAAGCAAGAATCCTAATAATGCAAACGTGTTTTATGATATTTGTGTGAGAAAATTTCTGGTTTAGGATGACCAGTGTGCTTTCACACTGTCCAGATTTTGGCTGAGATGGAGTTAATTTTCTTCCTAGTGTGTTTTAAATTTAGTGTGAGAATAATGTTGATAACACTCTGATGTTTTAGTTGTTGCTGAGTAGCACTGATCCTAAGCCAAGGACTTTTCAGTTTCCAGAGCTCTGCCAGTGAGGGGGTACAGAAGGAGAGAGGGACCATGGCCAGGACAGCTGACCCAAACCAGCTGAAGGGATATTCCACACCACAGGACATCATGTTTAGTATATAAACAGAGGCAAGTTGGCTGGGAGGTGTTGATCACTGCTCGCGCATTGGTCAGTGGGTGGTGAGCAATTGCATTGTGAATCACTTGCCTTTCTTGGGTTTTATTTATCTCTCTTTTGATATATCATTTTTCATTACTATTATTATTATTTGATTTTATTTTATTTTGGTTATTAAACTGTTCTTATCTCAATGCACAAGTTTTACTTTTTTTCCGGTTCACATCCCATGGGGCTTGTGGGGGAGGAGTGAACGAGTGGCTGCATGGTGCTTACTTGCCAGCTGAGGTTAAACCACAACACACACAAATCACAATACTGTGTTTCCTGAAGTAAAAAAGAAATCCACTGTCTCGTTCTTGCCTCTTCGATTATAAAAATCATTTGGAACAAAATATTCACAGCATCACAAAATCACACAATCACAAAATGGCTGGACCTCTGGAGGTCATCTGGTCCAAGCTCAAGCTCAAGCAAGGTCACCCAGAGCCAGTTGCCCAGAATCATGTTGAGACGGCTTTTGAATACCTCTGAGGATGGAGACTCCACAACCTCTCTGGGCTACCCATGCCAGTGCTCAGCCATCCTCACAGAAAATCAGTGTTTCCTGACGTTCAGAGGGAACTTCCTGTGTTTCAGATTGTGCTCATTGCCTCATTGGTCCTGGGCACCAATGAAAAGAGCCTAAGTCTATCTACTTTACACCCACCCTTTAGGTACTTACATACATTAATAAGATCCCTCCTAAGCCTTCTCTGCTCCAGCTTTAGAGGCCAGAACTGGATCCAGCACTGCAGATGTGACTCACCAGATCCAAGCAGAGGGAAAGGACCACGTCCCTTGATTTGCTGGCAATACTTTGCCTAATGCAGCCCAGCATACCATTAGCCTTCTTTGAAGTGAACGTTCCTGGCTCATGCTCAACATGCTGTCCATCAAGACGCCCAGGGCCTTTTCTACAAAGCTGCTTTCCAGTCAGTTTGTCCCTGGCATATACTGTCACATGAGGTGGTTCCTTCCCAGGTACAGGAGTCGGCACTTGCTTTTGTTGAACTTCATAGGGTTCCTGTCAGACCATTTCTCTAGCCTGTCAAAGTCCCTCTGGATGGCAGCATGACCCCTTTGGCATATCAGACACTCCTCCCAGTTTTGTGTCATTAGCAAACTTGCTGAGGGTACACTTTACCTCTTCATCCAGATCATTAATGAAGATCTGAAACAGGACTCGACCCAGTATTGACCCCTGGAATACACCACTAGTTAATGGCCTCCAGCTAGACTGTGACACTGACCACCTTCTGGGCCTGACCACTCAGCCAGTTTTCAGTCCACCTTATTATCTGTTCGTCCAGCCCATTCATCAGCTTGTCCAGCTTGTCTATGAGGATTTTATGGGAGGCAACATCAAAGGCCTTCCTGAAGTACAGGTAGACAATATCCACTGCTGTCCCCTAATCTACCAGGCCAGTCATTTTATCATAGAATTTTATCAGGGTGGTCAGGCATGAAATTTTAATGTAATGCAAAATAAATGCATGGAAAAACAAGGAGGTTTATCCATTAAGAGCTTGTGAAAAATCTTAATTTAATACACTTAAGTATTGAGACAATAAAGAGTATACTTGTGTATTGTCATTAAAATTTCTTTTCTATTCCAAGGAAACACACTGACATAACACTATTCAAACTAGAGGTGAATAAGAGCCTTTGAATTCTCCTTAGCAGTTAGAATTATAAAACAGTATAATCCAAGGTTTAAAAATATTTCAAGACGATTTATTTGGACTTAAATTGTATTCCTAGAATTTTGCACTTTCTCTGTTGAACAGCTCAGAAACAACTTGTTATTTTTGTTTGTATATGTACTTTAATGAGTATCAGAAATCCCTGTACTGAATTACTTAAGACTTGCTGTTCATTTAGAGTAATAAAATATCAGAATTAATAAGGACAAATCAAATCAAAACCTATGTTTAGAAGAAATTCAATGCAATCTGATTTGAGCTAGAAATACCGAGGTCCTCTGAGTACTTGAAGCACTAAGAAAACCCCTGTAAACAAATCCCTGAAGTAAAAAACCAAGCAGTCAAATTCAAACAAAGGAAATAAACTAAAAAAACCCACACATAATGAAATGTAAACCAGAGCGTGGGTGACATATTCCAAGTCAGCATCACAACTTAAAGTAACAAGGGTTACCATGGACAGGACTTCGGTCTTGCACCTGAAACAGTCAACAGAACTAAATTACGCTTGTTAATTATAGAATACTCCTGAGAATAAAACCCAATATATAGATTAGATTGTTTCTCACAAAGAGGCAAGATGCTTTTGTTGTGTGTTTTATTCAGTATTAGATTTTTTGAGTTTTAAAATACATGCTGTACTTGACATCTTTCTCTGGGTCATGCCGCTGTTTTTACTTCAATTTCTCTTGCACTCAAGATCTGGCTGAATTTTCAAAAAGTTTATGTTTTGACTCAGACTAATTTAGTTTGTTAAATATTTTGTGATTTTTATCTCTTCACCTTGGTAACATGTTTATTGACATCCTCGATATCTATACTGTCATTCCCCTTACCCATGGTACTATGTTTTTCTAACATTGTCTGTTCCTATCCTGTTTTGCAATTAGCATCAGTAATAATATTAGGCAGTTCTGATTATTACAATCCTTTTTGTCATGGATTCAAATCAAACTTAAAACACAAGTGAATAAATCCAGATAGCCAAAAGGCAAACTAAGCCTATATTAAGATGTTAATAAGCAAACAACAATGTAGAACCCCAGCCAGGTCAACAGGCAGCTAAGTATAAAGTCATACAATTAATTTAGCATTCAAAGGATGTATTTAGGACCTGACAATGTCTTTGGTTCTTGTTATTAAACCTTTAAATTCTGGTTTTGTTTTTTAATCTTTACATTCTGGTCAATGTATATTGCAGCATTAGCTATTTGTGATTTCTTTAAGCTTCTGGGTTTTCTTTTCCTTTAATTAATCTTACCAGAAAAGTCAAGCTCAAGTAGTAGCATTGTGAACTCAAGTGAAATATTGAGACACATTACTTTGTCAAAATACTGTATGTGTTAACATACAGGACATTCAATTTTTTTTTTTTTTGAACTGAAACCTCCTGCCTTTTTACAAAGGCTATTCAGTATTTCTTTGCTTATTTACTTCAAATTTTTAACTCAGTATATATAATATGGAATACTGTATATTCCATTTGCCATCATGTAAGTGCCCTGACATTAAAATTAGATCCTGTTCCTTTATCTGCAGAAACATATGTGATACTCTATAAGCAAATGAACTCCATCGCACTGCAGTTTCTTCTTAGAATACCCTCAGTGAAAATACCATGTTAAAGGCAGTCAGCTGCATTAGTGCACCTGTCCCGCTCATTTCAGTCATCTGTTCCTTAATGTACTTTCCCTAAATATTTTATGAAATAGATGTCAGGCATCTTAACTGGCTTTTGTTCTCCCTGTTTTTCTATGATGAAATACTTCCTCAATAAATTCCAAGGGGAATCAAGCCTTTAAATTAATGTTTGAGGTAAAGAAATAAACTTTGAGTGTGAGTGACTTGCACTCTTCCCTTCAGGTGCTTCAAGGCATATCCTCTGCATTATTAGGTAGAAAATTCAGGGCACTG